>NC_133122.1:141085803-141206760 GCF_033568475.1 Henckelia pumila
GAAACACTGGGTCGAATGTATCCCTTGGCCAGTAAATCTTCCAACTGATCTTTCAACTCTTTCAATTCCACTTGTGCCATTCGATAAGGTGCTTTAGAAATCGGTGCAGTACCTGGCATCAGTTCTATGTTGAAATCAATCTCACGATACGGAGGTAGTCCTGGAATCTCATCAGGGAAAACATCCGCAAATTCACTAACCACTGGCAAATCAGCCAGGTTCGGGCTAGTTTTCAAAATATCAACTGCATATACAATAAATCCCTCCGCTCCTTTCTGCAAAAGTCGGGTCATAGATAATACAGAAATCAGAGGAATCTTAGCACGAGAACCCTTACCATAGAATTTCCATTCTTCAGCCATCTCAGGTCTGAACCTCACTATCTTCTGAAAACAATCTACGGTAGCTCTGTACTTGTTTAGCATATCAATCCCAATAATGCAGTCAAAATCAGACAAACCAAGTACAAAATAATCTATCTCGATCTCATTACCGTCATACTGTAACAAACAATTCTTAACTGTCTGAATAGATATAAGACCTCTCCCCAAAGGAGAAGAAACAGATACTACAACAGGTAATGTTTCAACAGGCAAAGAATATAATGAAGCAAATCGTGCAGAGATAAACTTATGGGATGCACCTGTATCTATCAATACATATGCGGGATAACCATAAAGAGAACAGTTACCTGCAATCACGTCATCTGGTGCTCCCTGTGCCTGTTCCTCCGTCAGTGCAAAGACATGAGCCTGTTGTCTCTGTGGCTGACTTCCTGTCTGACTTCCTCCTGGCCTTTACTATTGCTGTGGATGTGATGGTTGGAAGGAATGAACAGAAGAGGCTTGCCTCGTAGGTTGAGCCACTGATCGTGATGAATCTGCACCTCGTGACTGTCCAGAACCTCTCTGAGGACACACCCTTGCAAAATGGCCAGTCTGATGGCATATATGGTACCTCCCAGATACACCTCGGCACTGATCGGTTGGATGACCTCCACCACAACTGTTACAAAACACTCCTGTCTTCTGTTTCGTGCCACTGGAACTCGAAGAACTGCTCCCTGACTTTTTAAACTGTTTTCCTCGAGCTTGCAAATATCCTTTCTTGCCACTGCTACTACCACCACTTTCAAATCGAGAAGGTTGTTGCGAGATTGGAGCTGAGGTTTGTGACTGTCTTGGAGGCTGAGCGGTATACAAAGTTCCTCGCTGTTGTATCAAACCAGCTTTCGCTCCTTTGGCACTGTTCAAAGCATGAGCAAAATTATTCGGTCGCCTTGTGTTCACCAAAGTAAAGACCTCCGGAGTCAGTCCATTAATGAACTGATCAGCCATTGCCTCATCACTATCAGCAACATGTGGAGCAAAACGTAGCAATGTAGTGAATTTTGCAACATAATCTTCAATATTTAAGTTGTCCTGCTTTAGGTTCACAAATTCTGCACCTTTATCTTTGCGGTAAGACACTGGAAAGAAGCATTGGTAAAACTCAGTTTTGAAGACATTCCATGTCAGTACATTTCCTCTACGATCCAAAGCTTTCTTGGTCGTGGACCACCAGCTCTTCGCAACCTCATGAAATTGATGTCCAATTAATCTGACTCTCCGCTCATCACCATAATCAAGCGAATCAAACAACATCTCCATGTCATCGAGCCATCCTTCACATACAACTGCATTTTCAGTACCGTTCAGAGTAGGCGGATGGTATGATTGAAATCTTTTCAATAATGTTTCCATCGGAGTGGCAGTCATATCTGTCATATCTCGAGAGGTACTTCCCTGTTCATTGCTCGGGACTGCAGCTTGAGGTACTATCGGTGTTACCACTGTCTGTTCTGGCAGAGAAGTATGAATTGTCTGCTCTGGTATAGGAGTAGGAACCTGTGGTCTAAGAGGAGGTCGTCCTGGTCTTCGAGACATATCTGATTATCAAAAGGGTTAGGATACCACAATCATCAAATCTATCTCAGTCCTCCTCTGATCATCTTACCTCTGATCAAGACTCGGTTCTGATTCAATCTTAAATAAATAATCGAAGTACTCAACCACGACATGCTTCCAATCAATTCCGATAATCAGGTAGCATATCATAATTCATCAGAACACATGCCTCTAATCATTCCAGATATTCCAGTAAGCATGCGTCTTTAATCATCATAAATCATACTTTCAAATAAAATAAATACAACATCATGTAATAAAATACTTGAAAGTAAATCATGCTAGCATTTACCACATGTAATTCAATCATGTAATTAAATCATAGCATAATAAAATAAATAAGCAAGGAAGATGACTCGATCTACCCCACTCGCTATCTAACTCAGTCCAGAATTTTCTCGCTCTGATACCACCTGTTGTGACGACCCGAGTTCTAATCTCTCATTAATAAAATCATCATAATTAATAGACAAAGAATCAAAGTCTAAATAAAGTAAAAAAAAAAATTTTTTTTTTTTTAAAAAGTGAGCACCTCGCTCGATCGGTAAAGATTACCCGATCGAGCGAGCCATACAGCTCAACTCTCGGGTGAAACAAATGTTGGCCTCGCTCGATCGGTCAATATTCACCGATCGAGCGAGCCCAACACGCTCAAGGTTCTGTTCCTAAATTAATGACCTCGCTCGATCGGTAATAAATAACCGATCGAGCGGCCTCAAATTCCAGGAACTCCAACTGTTGTGTTTTTGCTGTCAAAACGAATTTCTACCATCAATACTCATCCAATATCACCTCATACAAGTTATACATATAATCCTATGCTAACAATAATCAACATTCTACCATAAAGGTAATTGTTAACATAAATCTTGACATAAGATAATCGAAGTAGCACCAAATCGAGACAAAGCTACTAAAATAAGCTCAAGTTAATCTCTTATATTATGCAAGAAGGATTATGTTACAAGAACAACTTATTACAACCAAAGTACTTCCTTACAACATGCACAACAAATCTTAACAAAGGTAGCTACAACATGATCATGTTTGTGGACTCAAAACTAGCATTGATAGCTTACACAAACCATCTAAACTCGGATCATCACGTTATTCTCTCATCCCTTGTTCTTCAAGATCGCTTTTGCCCTGTTCCACTCTCGCCTATTGTCATGACACATACAACACAACAATAGTCGGATAACTCCGGTGAGAAATATATTTCCCAGTAAAAGCAATTAAACATGCATAGCAAAGCATATATCAAATTCATGATATAAAAGTAACTACAATACATGTTTTAAAACAAGGTTCTCTAGTTCATCGTTTGGGATCCCGAGAAGAAGATATCATAACTAACCACCGACTCTCCCGATCGAGGTGGGGCTACTTATCTTGCTTCTCTAGAATTTGAAGCCACTATATATATAAATCAGACGCTAGGCTAAGTCAACCACCCAGGCCATACATATATAATCCTTCAAATCATCTAATCGAGCGTTTCCGTTCATTTCAAAATCAAAGAACAAGTCTTACAAGATGAATGCATCATATATCAACAAAAGAGCATTCATTAACATCAAGACTCATTCAACCATTCACATAAAAGCATATAAAAGCAAATAAGCAAATAAGTATGTGATTTAGGGAACTCGATACAAACCATCTCGAGTTATAATCCCATTCAAAATAGTAGTCCACTTTTACCTTTCAAATGTGAAGTTTAAGATGATTCCAAGGTGAGTTCAAGCTCTCCAAATCTGAACAACACAATCACAAGACTTGTATCAAAATCTGCACTTAGAACCATTCAAACTCCATTAGAGAAGACTAACTTCAAACCTTACTTCAACACTCTATCGGTTCGAAGATGACGTTCTCGAGCTCAATGGTCTTTAAACACAATCTGAAACAAAGTTGAGAAATCTTACAACCATCAGCTAAGACTCACTATCCTCACAACGCAATATAAGATAGCAAAACAGTCTTGAATCATAACGTCGGCGGCATAACGGTTAAAGTCGGCAACCGAAACTCAACGACAACAATTCTAACATTCATATCAGTTGTATATGATTCAAAACCAGCAAGAATTCTTCAATATATCAGCAGGTATACTTTCGAATAATCAGTTGGAACTATAAGAATAAAATCGATAGCCATCCTTCAACCCAAACTCGATAGAACAAAGAATACAAGCTCAACAACAACAATTCATAACCACATCTGATCTCTGCCATTTTCGACTTCTCTAACCATAATGAATCAAAAGAAAACTTACATCAAATCTAAGGTCTTCTTGCAAGGAGTTCAGAACCCTTTTCGGAATCGAAATCGGATACCCAAAACTCAAGATATTGCAATTACAAGTTGAAGAAAAATATTGAAGCTTTCCTTGTTCATCCCCTCGGTTCCTTCCTCTGAATATTCTGATGAAATATGGTAATACACACGTGAATACATATTTTGCATAACAAGTGTCCACCAAGTTTCAAGTATTTGCATTTTGACCCCTCAAGTCTTTAAAATTTGCAATTCAGTCCTCAATCTTCCATTTTATTCAATTTCAATCCTAAACAATTTAAGAATATTAGAATTTAAATCAAAACTCCAAATATTCCCAAATTAAATATTCTCGGATTAAAATTACATAATTTCGGGCGTTACAAATATTATATAGATTGGTTGGCAATGCAAAAGATGAAATCTCCAAAATTCTCCCCAATTTGAGTGTAGATGATGAGACACCGTGTGATGATATTCAAAGTGATGGAGTATGCATACGTAACCCACTTACTGCTAAAGCAAAAGAAGTTACAAATGCAAATATTACACGACATTGGGATACTAAGAAAAAAAAAAGGAAATGGAAAAGGAAAGGGAAAAGCTCAAATTTCAAGTAAGTTTTCATTTATTCACAATTTTATTCATATACCCGTTATACAGTTAATCTATCACTAAGTTTGTAATTTTTTGGACTTGCTAGGTACAACAGAAACCAAAAGAAAGAGGCAAAGTTCACAAGGTACCACCAACATATGGGAAATGAACTATATACCATCACAACATCACCCAAATTTGACACTATCTCAATATTCATATGCATCTCCTCAATTCCCATCTCTATTTGGGCACAATCAACATTTTGTCCAGTATTCAAATCAAATGGCAAGTGATTCTTTTTAATTTTCAATATGAAATATGAATTTGGGAACAATCAACATTTATATCTTATGTTTAGTTTTGTATTTTAAATGCAGGAAAATAATACAAATTTTTATTCAAGTGGTCAGATGAACTTATTCTCATATCAGTTTGGGGGTCCTCATGTGTCACAAGTAAGAAATTTTTTCAACAAAAAGTAAACTTATTTACAAATTTATTTCTCATTATAATTTTTGGGACAATTCCTAAATATATCCCTGTATCTTTTTTATTTTCCGTATTATATCCCTTTCTCTTTTCATGTTCCAAATATATCCCTGATTCATTAAATAGTTTCTTGAATTTGTCCTTAAAACTAAATAATGCCCATTCTACCCTTTATTTCCCTATTTAAAATTTAAAGGCTTAATCCCATCATACTTCCGTCAGTAAATTAAAGCAGAATACCTTTTTGACCACACTGTTGCCGGGTTATGTCCACCGGGTTTTACAGGTTGTTCCTCACAACCAAACCACGCGATCCCAACCGATGGTTCCTGACACAGACTCCTTCAGCAGCAGCTAGCACAACCCTATTTCGTTTCCTACCTTAGGGCGTATAGTAAAAGCTTAATTTTTTAAATAAAATAACATGATAGAGAAGAGCTTCGGAAATTTATTCAGACAACATATTATTACATAAATCAACCTCCTTTGAAGATGAGGAGATAACTTGTTTAGCTACTCATAGTAGCCTTGTTCTTGAAATACATAAAAGTAAAACTTAATACAATAGAAAGAGAAATATTACAATGTTTTATTTGTAAGAAAACTGAAGGAAATGATCGATGTCTTCAGCTTCCTTAAAATCCTGTATTTATAGCCGAAGTTCCACTCGTTTCACCGAGAAACTTCAGGGAATCTTACAGCTGTCTTGAATTCTTTATGTCATTATTGATGGCATCTTTTGCTAGTGGGAGTCACATGCCCGATGGCATCTTTTACTAGTGGAGGAGTCACATGCTTGACTTTTCTTTTGGATTTATTCTCCTCACATGCCTTCTTTATTGTTTTCGGGGCATTTTTTGCTTTTGCAGTGGGCCCCTGGGAAAACGCGGTTTTGGTGGTCCATGTCCACCTTTGCTTGTCTCGAAAAAATATTTTCGATCCGTTCGGGGTTTGAAGGTTTTTCCGAATTTTGGATCCTTCTGGTTTGGACATTTTGGGCAGATATTCTCTGACCATCTTCCGATATGAGCCATGTTCCAAAATTTTCGGCGAGTTTCTTTTCTCCCCGGCAGCTTGTTGTTCTATAAAAAGTTCATCTTCTTTTTGAAGAGTTCTTCCGCAAAAGCCGTAGTTTTTCCTGTTATTGTGTTTAACAGGAATGATCCGTTCACAGAATTTTGATAAAATTTGAACGAAAATTTGAACTTATCCATCTCGGTGTGACAAACCCAAATACCCCATGCCCTTCTGGTTGAAATTTCATTTTCTCCAAAGGTGGACACCAATGGTATTTCTTCAGATATAGGATCCTTGATAAATCTTTGATTATTCATGTCAGGTCTCCTTAGCTTGATGAAATGAAAGGGCTCGTGTGATCCTTTCCCTGTTGGTTCTGGAGCAGCACTAAAGAAGTATAACTCGAGCACATTTCCTCTGGACAAATGATAATTATTTGCCCATGTTTCTTGGACTGCTTCCTGAATCCATTTTGGTAGTTGTGATATTTCTTGGAAGCCTGGTGAAGTTGTATAAACTGAGGCTAGAGCCCCAAATTCATACCATAGCTTTACATCCTTAGGATTGACATTCTTTTTTAGCCAAACCCTTGGATATATTCCTGCAACATCAACCCTGCAAGTGATCGGGTTGATTTCACTTCTTGTACTTAATTTCTCCCATCTTTGTTGATAAACCTGAAATGGAGAAATTACAGCTGGGTTAGAATCAATCTTAGATTTGCCCTTGTCAGTGTGGGGCCTAAGATTGATATCTTCCTCTTTTACCCCAGAGGCGGAGGGTTGACTTGATGAGTTATCCTCATCAATTGTTGCTTTATCTAGATCATCAAAAGCTTATGATAGATTAGCGCTTGTTTCTTGAGTATTAGAATCCTCAACATATTGTTTTACAATAGGTGGCTGTATTTCTTGTTTTTGATAAACCAGTGGTTTTTCTATGGCACGCATAATAGGCCCTTGAATAGCAGCCCATAGTTGAGTTTGAGCTTGCATACATCCTGTGATTCGATTGGATACTTTGATCCGATCAGCTTGTTGTAACCTGTCCGCCATATCGGCACTTATGACAAGCTGGTTGAACTTGGTTTGAAGCAACCCAAGGTGTTCCCTGAGATGCCTCTGCATTTTCATGATGGAATCTACGTCACTGCCTTCTATCTCTTATTAAGAAATCTGCAAGAATATTTTCATGAGATTTAATAATAACAATATCAAAAATATAATTTTGACATAAAGCTTGTCATCTTAATAACCTAGCCTTCTCAGGTTTAGATTCAATCTTATACCTTAGGAAAGCTTTTACCTGAGTGTTATCAACCTTCAAAGTGAATTTTTTAGCAAGTAAAAATAATGGCCATTTTTCGAAAGCCCTTTTAACTGCATAAAATTCCTTTTCGTTGATATGTCATCTGATAGCCTCAGATTCTGAAAAAAGACCGCTACAGTATCTGCATGGTATTTCTCCATCCGGAGTGATATTAGTAAGAACTGCTGCCCACCATTCGTCACTGGCGTCTCTAAATAACACCAGATCATCTTCATCCACGGGTATAACCATTTTTGGGAGATTCTTACATATCTCCTTTAATTGGTTCACCCCTTTAGTATGTTCATCGGTCCATATAAACCTTGCATCTTTTTTTAACAAAGGACTAAACACCTTTCTATACATTGCCAGATTGTTTATGAACATCCCTGCAAAATTAACTACTCCTAGAAAACTTTGGAGTTGTTTTACATCTTTGAGTTTATCTGGAAAATTCTTTACTTTTTCCACAATATGAGGTTGTAGAATTATTCCAGTTTCATCAATCTCAATTCCAATGAATTCAATTTTCCTTGTTGCTATGACTGCTTTATTTTCAGATAAAACCAGTCCTTCTTGTGTACAAATTTTAGAGAAAATCTCTAAATGTTTAATATGATCATCTATGTTTTTTGATTCTATAAGAATATCATCAATATAAACAAACATGAAGTTGAAATAATCTTTAAAAAGATTATCCATCTTTCTTTGAAATATTTGGGGTGCATTAGCCAATTCCATAGGCATAACTTCCCAGATATAATGTCCTTGTGGTGTAGAGAAGGCTGTGAATTTTTTACTGCCTTCTTCCATTAGAATCTGGTAAAATCCAGACTTACAATCAAATTTTGAGAACACTCTAGCATTTCGTACACAGCTAATTAGATGTTCTCTACTGGGTATGAAGTACCCATCAAATTCCAGGATTTTATTAATACCTTGGTAGTTAATAACTAACCTGGGTTTTCCTCTTTTTATTTCACCATGATTTCTGACCAGAAAACCTGGGCTGCTATATGGTGAAACTCCTTCTTTGATTAGACCAAGGTCCAAATGTTCCTTGATAATCATTCTCATATCCCTTTGATCTGTTATGTTCATTGGGATAGGCTTATATCTAACGAATTCATACTCTTTGCCTTCCTTTAGAGTAAGACTGGCTTTGAGTTGATTTCTATCCCACCATGTCAAAGGTTGCTCGTTGTAACTTTCTTTGAGCCTCTTTTTGACATCTTCAAGGGATACTTTATTTTCTAAGTCTATATCTCTGTGATTTAGAGTTACTTTGAGAAGCTCCATATCCTCTGTTTGGAGTTCTCGTTTTGTTTTTATTTTCAACATGATTTCTCCAAACCTTCTTGGATCTTTCATTTTTGGGTGAAAAAGTTGTCCTTTATCACCACGCTGGCTGCGAAATATTATCGGTATTTGTCGATAAAAAGCAACCTTGAGTCATTGAACGATAATTTTATGATCACAAATTGTAGTGAACATAAGTCTTCTTGACTCATTGTCTTGTGCGTACTTCTTAAACATTTGTAAGAAGTTATTTTCTAACAAGATATCAGCTCATGTATCATGGAAATAGATTGGTGGTGTCTTTACCTTGTACCAAGGTGTTTGACCTGCTCCTCCTATAAGGATCTCTGCTTGTTTTATTCCTTTGCAAAGAATTAAAATTCTTCGAGAGAAATCTCGTCCAGCAATTTTTGGCAATTCTTCTTCACATTCTTCAGGGAAGACTCCTCTTATTGCTGTACAAATTTCTGCTTCCGATTCAATATAAGCTGCAAAATATTCAGCCTTATATTGTTCATACAACATCCCTATTGGAATGTATATGGAGAAAGGACTTGTTGTCATTTTTTAAAGGGATTACTAAATGGCCCCGCCATTTTTAACAGGCCGTGTTGTAACTCAGTAATCCGATTAAGACTATTTGCCTTTAGTTTTCCTAAGGCCTCAGAAGGTAAAGTATGGTTACTCAATTCTACTTCTTCAATGCGTTCTAGTTCCTTATCCAATTCTCTTGGTTTTCCATCTCGTAGAATTCTTATTGAATCCTCCAAGTCTTTTCTTTTGCCATAAACTCTATTCCTTTTTCAAGGCATTTCCATGATTTATGGTCCTCCAGAAACTCTAGGCCAAGAATGAGCTGATCCACTTCTTTTCCTGGAATTCCACAGATTTGAACTTCCAATTCTCCAATATTTATTAATCCTTGGTAAGTTCCTGTTACCTGCTGCTCTAAATAGTAAATCGAGTTACAAGGAAATTGGTTCCTGTGACTTGTAATTTCGAATACTATTTTGACTTCTTTCCATCCTTCTGGAGATCTAAGTTTTCCTATTATTGAAAACTCCTTTTCTTCTGGTGGAATTTCCTGAATAGGAGATTTTTCCCACCTTCGACTTGTCATTCGGTCACCTTGGAAAGATAACCTTCGGGGTTCTATTTTTAGATATCTGTATAGAATCGGTTTATCTTGTATTTGAATGTCTGTTTCCTGAATTAAAGGAAACTCGATTCTTTTCGGGTATATTGCTTGAGCAACTTTTCCAAAGATTTTTGGAATTTCAATAAACTCATTTCTAATAAATAATTCAGAATGGTGCGTATTAGAAAGAGCATATGAAATTTGATAAGTAATAGAATATGGTCTATTACCTTCCTTCATTAATCTTTTTTCCTTGAAGTTTTTATGCAACGTCAAGGCTCGACTAAAGTCTCTGTCAGCTAAATTGTAGGCTATTCTTGGATAAATAACTCCTACAATTTTTCCTGCACATAGATTTCCTGAGATCGTACCCAGAACAGCATCTTGGATATTCCCCATTCTTTTATCACATACTACGATATCTATGGGTGAATCTATTCCTTCTTTAAAAGTTGCCTTGATCATTATTTGGATTGCTCCAATATGAATCCAAGACATCGTTCTTGCTACCTCACTTTTTAGCTTTTGCAATTCCTCTCTTACTTCTTCAAAAGGAATTAACTGCATCTCTATTTGATTACTTGTTAACTCCATCGGGATTGCCATTTCCCTTCTGGATACTTTGTAAATCAAATGATGTCTTCTTTGTCTTAGCCCTAGGTTGCCTAAGACCCTCTCTACTTGTCCTGCCGAAAATCCTTGGTACTTCTGCAATGTTGGATTTTCTCTCATAATCCTTTGGACCATATTATGAGATATCGTGGTTTGACTAAAAAATCCAGCCAAACTCTCTTGTGTTTCGTGTCGAAACACTTCTTCTTTATTCTGATTTTGATTCTGATTCATCTTCAGATTCATCTTGGCTAAACAATATCTCTTCTTCGTATATACTTTCATCTGAGGGGATATCTTCAAATTGATATACTTGGACTAGATCTTGAAAGAATACCGCATCATCCATATCTGGTGTTGCTTCAAAGAGTTTAACTCCCTTTTTCTCATTTTCTGGACAGTTTGTAGATATATGTCCTCTTGCTCCACATGTCCAGCAGTTGCAATCCTTGAAACTTTCACTTGCTCTCGTATGAGTTCTTGAAAGTTCTTCTAGATGGTGTTCTTCCCCTTCCTTGTGATGAGTTTGTTGCTGGGGATGTTCTTGTAGGTCCACTTCTTCTACCTGATCTATAAGATCTGGCCTTTTGTTTGGACCAAAATGTTCTTGGTTTCCAAGAACTTTTCATTCTTTTATTGTAGGGATTATTTCTGGATTTCTTCCTTTTAAATCCCTGTGATTTATTCCCTATAACCGTAGGGAGATCATTTTCTCTACAACATAGAGGAGTATGCTTGTTCATACCCCTTATTTTCTTGTAGTTCTTCTGTAATGCTGCCATATGACACCATTCCGCCAATTTTCCTTTCAAAAAAGAGGCGCATCTTGCCAAAGTATCAAGATTACCTAGAACGTATTTTTTTATCAGCATTTCTCTCCAGGGGCTTGGCATTTTTGCGAAAAATAGCTGAATGGCTACATTTTTTTCAACTCCCGAATTCCATATGTATTTGGTGAATAACATAATATATTCATCAACTAAACAGATATCATGTAATTCTAGGCTATACAGAGCTTGAGTATATCTTCTCTTTTTCTCTGTATCTTGATTATTGAAATAGTCTACTCCTATGAATTGTGCTTTAAAAAGGGTGGTCATTCTTCCTCCAATCTCGCTAAGTGATTCTCCTGCTAAGATTAATTCCTTGGTTTCTGGCATGGTCATTTCCCAAGCTATCTTGACAGATCCCATTAGACTCATTTCCAGAAGTTTGATAAATCCTTCTTTATTGAGATCTAAAGTTTCTGCTGTTATTCTCATGGATGATGTCCAATCATCTATGAGATCTTCTCTGTTTTTGAAGTCCAGAACATCCAGGTTTAACATAACCCCATAAGGATATATCGGGTCTAAAACGGTTTTTCCATAAGGAGTTTGATGTATTGGTATATTACTTCTTCTTGATCTGGTTCCTGCTGGATGTGAATTTTCTCCAAAATGGAACTCACTATGTGGTTCTTCTGTTTTAACCACATATCTCGGGGGATTCCCTATGGGTTGTTCACCCTCAGGAGAATTCATTTTTAGATCTACTACTTTAAGATTCGAAAAAGAATTCGCAAGATCTTGTAGATCCTCGAGATTTAATCTTTCTAAAGTAGTCATCAGATAGTATTTTTCTCTGATACTGTCTTTATAAGATTAATCATCAATTCATCATCAGTTAAAGGTTTTTGAACCATTTTGGTTTTACCTTTCTGATGTAACAGAGGTTCGGTACCAAACGAGAGTGGTAACCTTCCTCCTGTATTTTTCTTTCTAGAACCAGAAGTATGTTCTAGATTTATAATTTTAGTTTGAAGATCCTTTAGAGTTACAAGAATTTGTTCTTGTTTTTTAAGGATTTCTCCAATCTGTCGAGGTATTTCATACAGCTGATTACTGTAATATTGTACCGTCTTTTGAATTTCTCTAAGATCTCCGGAGAGTTTAGAGGAATCTGGTGTGATCTCTAGAAATTGAGAATTAGAAATCATATTTCTTAATCTCTTCAGAGAGTATAAAAGACCTAAGTCTCTTTAAGTTCTGTTGTAAAGAATCTATTTTAAATAGATTTACTTGTTTATGGGATTTCATATAAATAAAATCCTTCTGGTTCAAACTCTCGTTTGAATCCATGGTTTGTTGAAAATCTCTTCCTCAACAAAGAAAAGTATGATTTAATGAATAATATAAAGTCTGAATAAAATTACCTAGGCTCTGATACCATTTTGTTAGCCCAGAGGAAATATTAATTATAATTGTTAGAATAAGGGTATTATAGGCAATTTTTATTTTGAGGGACATATTAAGGAAACTATTTGTTAAATAAAGGACATAATTAGGAACGAATAAAGTGCTAGTATATTTTTGGGAAAGTTATGAAACTTTAAGGACGTATTTGGGTTTTATCCCATAATTTTTTTATTGTTTAGGGACATGATAATTGTAACTGAAGAAGCATGAAATTGTTGGAGCAAGAGCAAGTCTTCTTCCTTCTTCAGTTGCACATGATGCTAGTGTTCTTGGATATGTTGTTGCATCCTGCTTTATTTACTCTTATGCACTTTCCCTCAAGCCATGATACACTTCATATACTGGATTTGTGTATTGTTAAGTTTATTTATTATTTGGTTTGGAAAGAAAATGCTACACTTCTCCGCTTCCTTTCCTCCCACGGTTTCTTAGTTTTGTGACTGATTGATTGCTCCAAGTAGTTATTTGACTAATAGAAATGATCGATTTGAGGATATTGCTTGATTGTTAATTTATTCATGGTCTGGAATATTTAGTTTTTTGTAGGATATTGCTTCTATTGTTGATTATGCATTTGGTTAAATTCACAAAAACAAGAGGTTTATTAGGCTGCTCGATTGGATTGGAGCTGTTGGAAGAAATAGACCCGGGTTCTTCAATACATCTTCGAACAAAGTTAACCAAAAAAAAAACTTTAAACTTAAATTGGAGATACACCAACAGAATTGCACTAGTAAAATATCACTAGTAGAACTACCATGAAGTGGGATGTTGTAAAACACTGGTCGGTGGAGCCATATTAACCAACAGAAATGTACTAATAAATATTAAAACGAAATTCACTAATAAATATCACTAATTTAAATTCCGAGTTGGTCTAAGGCGCTGGATTAACCAATAAAAATGCACTAATAAATATTACAAACGAAACACACTAAACACAAGTTTAAATAAATAACAGAAATGCGTTCTCAATCAAAGTAGCCTTGAAAGAAGCAATTGAACGTTGCTTCTCAAGCTATTCCTCAAAAGTTCTTTCTACTTCCGCCCTATTTTAGAACTTCAAGTTAACGCGTCTTTAAATTCGTCGATTTGAGCATGTGTTTCTACCTCGGGCCATAAACTCCATGTTTTTCTCCTTTGAAAACAACATAGTTTTCCCCTATATTACACGGACAGGTTAAAAAATTTTAATATTCCATAAAAAAACAATAACATTATGACAAAAAAATAACTCAAAATTTAATGACTCACCATTTAACTAAATAGATCATAGGATATATTCTGAGGTGAACAAGAAGCCTGTACCAAAATGATGTATGCAACATATTACCAATCCAAATTACAACAAAATGACCACTCTATATGCATCAAGCATAGTAACAGATTTTACCAATCCAAATTAAAACAAAATTACCACTGTACTTTAATCAAGAATAGTACCAACAGATTACCCGTGAACAACAATCCCCTACCAAATTACCACTCTAAAGTATATGATGTTTGTTTAATGATTCTATCTAGACATCAAGCAGTAACTAACCAATTTGCATCTAAAAACATTTCTATATTTCTAGGCATGGTAAATTCAAATTCGCATGCATAATGCATTAACTAACCAACAGATTACCTGCGAAGGGAGTTTGAGTCATGGCGGAGGGAGTCGGAATCCTTTTCGATCCAAATTTGCATTAGAACAATGAGAGATGAAAGTGAAGTTAAAAAAATACACATGTTTTGAATGAAAAAAATTGGCTCGGTATGTTCTCAATTTTTTTTTCTTACATTTCTTACATTCCCAAAACTTGAGTAATTAGGCTTACAAAAACTTGATAAATTTCAGATTAAGCTCCATGTAAACAAAAGTGTCTCAAAAGATGCGATACAAGAACAAAATTCTCTCTTTTCAATGGTTTTGTGGTTGAAACCGAAAAGATTTGATGATCAAAACTCTTTTGAACAGAATGAAATATATGTCAATAACTCTATTCACGCAGAAACGAGCTCACATGAGATTAGCTTTGAGTGGATAGAGCGGTGGCAGAAGACGGAGTGAGGCCGAGGGGGAGCAGCCGTGAGAAAGAGAAGAAATGGAGAAACTACGTGACATAAATATCACGAGATATAAGGTTTAGGGGAAAGTCTATGCCTGGAAATCCGTGATTGGTTAAAATTAGTAGGCTCCACGTGGTGTCCACTGATTTTAACCAATCATACTCTTCCATGTCACCCCAAGAACAGTGCCCTTGGGATAGCATAGACTTTCTAAAAACGAAACCATGGTTAGGATTTCGGAATTTTTTTAAAAAAAGCAAAATACTTTTAAAAAATGAAAAAACATTTCCACGTGTCAACATTTTAATGGATTCATGCACTGCCGACACATGTAGGATCGAAGAAACCGTAAGAATGGGTGGCAAGCCTCGTGGGCCCCCTCCACATTTGGGCATTGCGGCAACCCAATTACCATAATTGCCCTCCGTTTTTAGTAGGTGAGTGGGAATGAGACGATCCCTAATTATCATCGTTCTTTATTTTTAAAATTTATTTATAACTCTAATCTTTCTCTTAAAAAAATTGCTCTAATTTTTCGACCATAGTACAATTTTTTCATATAAATTCAAATTTTTTTAAAAAATAATTTATTTTATATACGAAGTAATATTTTCTTATATAACGACAATTATCCAAAAATTAATCGCAATAGTAATAATATAAAATATAAATCCAGCTTAGCTTAGTGAATGGAAAAACAGTTTATAGAACTCCATGGAAATCCTTTTTCAAGTATGTACACATACATGTGTGTATATATATAATGAAAGTATTAATGGTTTTGCTATTGGGGGAGTAGTAAGAAATCATGAGGGTCAGCCGGTTCTAGCGTTTGGTAGAAGGATTCGAAAACCGCCATCTGTTGTGTTTGCAGAACTTGAGGCCATTTATGACGGTTTACTTACAGCTCTTGAAAATAATCTACAAATTCATTTTATTTCATCGGACTTTCTTTCGGCAGTGCAAGCAGCCACTAAGCCAGAAGAGGATTGTAGTTATGCTGGTGCTCTTGCTGCAGATATCAAACTCTTACTAGGTCCAGCGTTTACTCGTTCTCTCAGTCATGTTCGAAGATCAGCTAATATAGTAGCTCATTCTCTTGCTGTTTTTGCCATTTCTTCCCCGTCTTCATTTGTTTGGGAGCGAGGCAGTTTTCCTTTTTGATTGATAAATCTTGTAATTAAAGACATTTCTTGATTATTATATGATTACAAGGTTTTTTCGTCAAAAAAAATAATTTAATAACCTCTCTAACATAATGTTTTTTCAGTCCAAAGTTTAGCCGACTTATTAAATCAATAATTTTGATAAATTAATAAGATAATAAATTTTCGAAAGACTTGTATATAAATATATGGTCCTGTCATTATCATAAATTAATAATTTTCTAAACTTACAAAATATAACTGAGACAAGTTATTAAAATATGATTCTATTGTTATTTGTTTTTTTCTCGAAATTCAAATTTAATTGAAATATGATTATAATTGTTTTGCATCTTTACCTTTTCTCATTATATCCAAAAGCTTTGATGTTGCATTTTAGAACTGTAGAAAAAATAAAAAAGTTTTGTTTTCTCTATGAATGATTCCTTTCACGTAACTGGTTCCAAATATTATGTATCATCCCCAACTTCATCATCAATGTAATTTTCAATTGCACTAGTTATAATTTCTTATGAGCTTTGCACTTGTGAACACATCATTTTCGGATAATATGGAAACATATTTTTTGTAATAAATAATGCTACATATTCGTTAGATCGAAAATGTACTCTTTAAAATAATAATTACAAATATTTCGCTGCACGCAACAGTTTGTTTTTTTTACGAAAATAAAAAATTGAAATTAAAATTTTTAAAATACAAAAAAATATAATGTTTTTATAAACAAATATTCACAAAAATATAATAGGTATATCAATTTTATAAAATGAGTGACATTTTTGTAAATAGAAAAAATCAAATGACATCAAGTGAGTGTCATTTTGACAAATAACAAAAAATCTAATAGCTAAAAAAGATTAGCGATATAAAATGACTAATTTGCATAATAATTTTGATTTTATTGAAAATTAAGTTAGGATATAATGGTACAAATCAAGTTTCACCAATTAATTAGAAGTTAGTTAATTAGAGGATCTCTACTCTAATAAGATAATAATAATAATAATAATAATAATAATAATAATAATAATAATAATAATAATAAGATTAATTTATCGATTCATGAATACCTTCTATAAATTAATCAAATTTTATGGTCTCAAAATTATTAATTTATAAATGTTTTGCCCACCAACCGTGTCAATCTCTGTACCCATAATTGATGTGTCATTCAACTATTGGATGTGACACGGTTGATTGACAACATAACAAAATTATATATATATATATATATATATATATATATATATATATATATATATACACACTACATTTGTCCCACTTATTTAGACGGATATTTTTTCATCCGTCTCAATATATAGTTCACTTCCATATTTAAGGTTCTCTTTCCAACTCTTTTATAAATTTATCTCTATTAAATTAATATTATTAACTGTTTAAAAAATTTTGTTTAATTTATTAAAATACTCATTAAATAAAGACAAAATGAAAACAATAATTTATAAAATTTACATTTTTACACTTTCTTAATTTGTATGAAAACAAACACAGACTTTATTGTGACCGAGGAAGTATACTGTATATATATATATATAAGACACACATAGGTCCTTAAAACACTATGATGTAGATATGTGAAATGGCTGCACCATAATACCATAGGTGACGGAAAATTCAATCTCGGGCATCGCTTCTATTAAATTTAAAAACGATTTTCTAGTGGTTGAAGAGGCTAATCAATTAATATATTTGTTTCAAAAAATATACCGATCTCTCTCTAGTGGTTTACGGAATAAATTTTTTTACCTGTTTTTTTAAAACATTTATATTCCTTCATATCGGATTCACATTGGTGCGTTTAGTTGGTGTGATGGGATAAATGAGGGATTGATAACTCGATTGATATAAATGGGATAATTTAAAAAATATTTGTACATGTGTTTGGTGTGAATGATTATTAACATGTGTTAGTGTGTATGGTGTTTGTTTTATGTGATAAAGTGAAGAGATAGATATATATTATATTTCACTACCCAAAATGCCCCTTTGTCATTAAATTTTTCTCCTCTATATTAAAACGGAAAATGAAAATAAAGGCCCAAAAATTGAAACCCCTTCGGTGGAGACCCTTCAAGCTTCATCTCGATAAACTCATCTCTTTGAGAGATACAAGCGAACCGATCTCAGACGGTCGCCCTTTGAAGAGATTCCACGACAGATCAAGAATTCTCAAGTGTTAGAGATTGAAAAGAGTCAGTAGTATCTATCCTCTCAATGAATTTTGGCTTAGATTAAGCTCTATCACTTTGTTCTCTCTCAAATCACACCCTACACCAAACCATTTGCAGACACGAACACCAAAATCAGTTGTCCAACCCTCCAACACATGCTCCGGATCATCGGTCACCCCCGCCGCAAACGAGATGAGAGCGGCCCGATCTCACAAAATTCCTTCAGATGTGTCTATTTTTGCAACCTCTGCATGAGTTTTCTTCAGGAAAGGACAAAGTAGAGCCTGTAAAATACCAAGAATGGGTTGATTCAAGCAGATCAACACTTCAAATCTACACGTTCAAGATAAAGAGTTTGGGCAAGAGCCCCAATTGGGGGTATTTATGGAAAGTGTGAGAATGATAAAAAGAGAGATTGTTAATACATGGCTCAGCCAAGAGTTTGTTTAACTCACTGTTGGGATCGGTTCAGAGGGTAGAGGGGGGGTGAATACACTCTGAAACTTTTCTTCTTCTTCTTTAAAATGATCAAGTGAGGTTTAGTTCACTTAATCAGT
Organism: Henckelia pumila; assembly: GCF_033568475.1. Lineage (NCBI taxonomy): Eukaryota > Viridiplantae > Streptophyta > Magnoliopsida > Lamiales > Gesneriaceae > Henckelia > Henckelia pumila. Next base: position 141,104,700 of record NC_133122.1, read on the forward strand.
TTTCTCAACTTCTAAAACGTTTTGAACAACTTAAATAGTGCGGAAATAGTTCAGAGGTTTTAGTGATGCAAAGTTTATAATGCAATGTATGAGCAGGATGTAAGATAAATGGCAGTAAATGCTAAAGCACGATTTTATGGAAGTTCGAAGGCTTAATCCTTCTACGTCTCCCCTTCTTCCACTTAGGAAGGAATTCACTAGAAGACTTTGGTTATTACAACGTCTTGTAATACACCCACTTCAGACTTAGGACTTATCCAATGCCTAATCCGAAACTCCTAGATTTACACAGATAAGATTCTCAGTTCTTATCAGACTGGTGGAAGCTTTCAGAGCAGCTTCAAGTCTCTTCAACACTGAGTATAGTTGAGTTGAGCTTCTCAGACTGCAGAGCGGTCGAGAGGCTTGAAAACCCTAGGATGATCCTTGACGATCAGATATGTGAACTGTAGGCGAGGGTTTATTTGAGCAGCAGATGAATGATCTTGTAAGTGTGCTCAAGTATATCAGATGAGGACTTCTGATATTAGTCAAGTGATTGAAATTTTTCTGAGTTGCTTGTCTCTCTTCGTTGTCTCGTATCACTTGTTGTTGTTCTTGTTGTTGTTCACTCTTCCCTTTATATAGGTCAATCATCAACGTCTTTATTTTGAACGTTCTGATGCTGCATTGAATGCACATTTAATGCTCATAAATGCATTGATGATTCTGCATGAGGATCGTACACTGCAGACAGCTTCCAGGGTCCAAAACTGGAATAAACGGTCGAATGCTTTATCTGTAGTCATTCTGTGTTTTTGCCATTTTGGTACAACCTGTTGTCTTGATTTGCAGAAGTCAACAACTCTTCTGAAACGCCGGTTCTGCTTTTAATAAAGGATCCTGCAAAGAACATCTTGTCACAGGTACTTGTCTCGAGATATCTAGATAGGCAGTTGGCATTCTACCGGTAGAGATATTTGTCCTCTGCTGGTTTGAATAACCAGTCGATAAGCTTGTGACTTCAACCGGTCGAGAGATAAAGGCGGTTGACAAGCTTCCGGTAGATAGATTTATCCTCTGCTGGTTTTGATAGCCAGTCGATAGGCTTGTGACTTCAGCCGGTCGAGAGCAAAGGCGGTTGACAAGCTTCCGGTAGATAGATTTATCCTCTGCTGGTTTTGATAGCCAGTCGATAGGCTTGTGACTTCAGCCGGTCGAGAGCAAAGGCGGTTGACAAGCTTCCGGTAGAAGTTGTAGTAGATTCCTGAAATACAATGGTTGGCAGCACATTCCTATACAATGAGTTGTTGTTTGTTATCACCAAAATATCGGATTCAACAATTTCCCCCTTTTTGGTGATGACAAAACTTAAGTGCTCCAAGAACAATATGAAAGCATTAAAATGAACTTCATTGAGAGAATGAATTTCATTAAGTACAATAAGCATTTTTATTACACCTACAGAAAAAAATAAGATGCGGCTGCGATAAGTAAAGAAGAGATAAGTTGTTCATCTTTTGAACCAACTGGCTCCTCCTGACCTATCGCCTTCTCTTCTTCTTCTGTCGGCTTCTTCTTTTCTTCTGGACTCTTCTTCACGTCTTCTTGCCTCTGCTGCTCTACGTTGCTCTTCTTCCCCCTTTTTGGCATCACCTTGGTTGAGCCGAAGGATGACCTCAGTGAGTTGAGTGCCAAGGCAGGCTTGCATAGTGTCTATTTTTGCATCGATTTGAGCAAGTAGAGTGGCTTGCATAGTGTCCATCCGATCATTCAACTGCTTATGAAGGCGATTTTCGGATCGGATAACTTGTTCGGAGACGGTAGAGAGCGTGTTGATTTGAGTGCGATGATGATTAGTGATCTCTGTGGACAGACGAGCAAGGTCTCGAGACACGGTCTCGAAATGCCGAATCATCGTCTGGCGTGAATTATCGACCGATAAGGATGAGTTTGTTATGTCTTGAGAGAAGGACCTAACTGTTTGCATGAGCTCATGAAGCCGATTTATCAAGGTATGATCTAGAGCTGCGGCCATGGCTTCAATTAAAGAATCATCAGTCTGAATCATTTGCCCTTCTGAGTCATTTCTTGGTGAAACCGGGCTAGACTCACGATGATGTGGTGCGGGTGAACTTGCTGGAGAGCTACCCGATGGACCTTCCAATAATGGTACAGTTGGAGATGTAATAGTTTCGACTGCAGCCAATATGGTTGGTGGAGTACCAGGATCATCACTTGGTTCATCCATAATGAGATCTTCCATAAACTTTTCAGTAGATGGAGACGGTTGAAGTGCTGGATCAGCATCAGTCACTTGCTGTTCTGGAGATGCAGGTGATACAATAGTGCTTGATATCTCCGTTGGGGGCACTGTTGCTTCACTATTGCAAGGAGCCTCTGTCACAGAGGTGACAGGTATCTCTTGTGCAACCACTTCTAAAACATCTTGTGAATGACCGGGAGAAGTGTGAGCGGTCGTCACGGGAGAGGAGTGAGCAATCACAACTGCTTCCGGTTGAGTAACTGCTTGGACTGCGGTTGAGGAGGGGTCGACCGATGAAGATGCTGCTACATTCGATCTTAGAGCATATGATTGAAAGAGGTCAGCAGTGATGAGATCGGTCAGAATCCCATCTGAAGAAGAGAGAGCATAGACGTCTTCTTCACCCTGATCTTGGGTGAGAAAGGTTTTCATCATCACTTGTGCTTCCAGCACATAAGCTTGCAAACAGGCTGCTGAAGCTGGTGTTTTGACATTGTTGAGAGCTTGGAAGTGCTGAAGTAGTTGAGTGATTTGACGTAGACTATCCTGTAGTCCAGTCAAAATCACAAAGTCATCGGCAGCGGTAGGACTCTTGGATTTGAAATTCTTGACACGCTCATTAATTAGCAGTGATAGCAGGCTTCCTCGAAGCTTCAAGTCTATGAGATGTCTTCTTCCCAGAGCCTCCACGATGTCTTCAGTATCAGCAAATAGAAGCATCTTCTGCTCAATGACGTTTAGAGATTTCCATTTAGGAAATATTTGAGCGAGTGTCAAGTGAGTGCGGGAGTGATGCCATCTGTCAAAACGTTGTAGATGACGCTTGACAGTACGGAGCACGTGAGAGATGATCATATTGAGTTCTATCGTAGCTGCTGGTTGAGCCTTGGGTGTGTAGATCATCACACCTTTCCCTTTGTCTTTGGGATCAGCTAGAGTGACCTCAGGAGCTGATGAGGCACCTTCCCGGATTATCACACCTTTTGTAGGACGAGGAGCAGTAGAAGCAACAACGGTAGTAGTCTCGACCGTTGGCAGGGTAGGAGCAAGTCCAGAAAGAGACTTTAGCTTCTTGTGCTGCCTCTTCTTCTCGCCTGCAGGCGTGGATGACACAGCTGCTTTGGAGACCGAAGGGGATGACCTGCTGAAAGCTTGAATCAGTGGAACATTCTCACGTGATTCATCTTCAGAGTCAGATTCGATGATCAGTTGACGCTTGGCAGACTTTTTGGTATGGACTGGTTTGGCCACGACCGAAACCGTTGAAAGCGGTTGAGGGATAGCAATAACCTTTGCGGTTGAGGGCAAGGTGTCGACCGCAGTCTCTTTCTTGTTCAGGAATTTGAGAATCGTAGACTTGTTGAGCCATTTGGTGGGATGCAGAGGCTCAGTCTTGGAAAAGTCCACTCCAAGGACGCCCAAGATGTGGCAGATTTGCAAAGCAAATCCCTCGGATTGCCCTTTGCCCCTGATCATTTCACATAGAATATTGAACAGAATGTCTGACCAGTTTATGTTGATCTTGGAGGCAATACAAGCCATGTATTGAAATTTCTCCAGCGTCACCTTGTCGTAAGATCCAGCCTTGGCCAGAAGATTCTTGGCCACGATATTAGTCAGTAGCCTGAATGGAGCTTTGAGAGATGTCTTCTGGGCCGGCAGTTTGATCGGAGCATCAGTAGTTGAGAACTCCTTCAACCAATAAGAGCAGTTACCATCTGGAAGATCCGTGCATTTTGTCAAACCCCTGGAGGGCAGATCAAATGTGCTGGCGAAGAACTTCTGATTGAAGGAGTAGACCTCTGTCTTGATCAAGCATTTGATAGTCCCATGCTCGATTTGAGCGGTTGCGAAGAACTCCTTCAAAACAGGCAAATCGCAGATGGCGCTGCATTCCAGAAATTTCTTCAGTCCAGAGGCTTCAAGCATGGTGAAGACCTCAGTTATTCCTGCGTTGTTTGCCTTAACAACGGAATCAAAGTTGATGGCGAGGCAAGTCTTCTGGATCGACATGATATCTGTAGATAAGAACTCGAGCAAAGAGTAAGCAAAAGCTTGAGAGTAATTCGATGGAGCGTTTAATACAATATGAAAGTTTTTAGCAAAGGTGAAAGATTGATATACGAGTGTAAAGAAGTATATATAGGAACCTATGGGCCATAGGGTGATGTCATGAAAAGTATTTTTGAAATTCAAAAAGTTTTGAAGAGCATAATCACGGCGCCCAATTAATGTCATTTGGTTCAAAGCACCAAGCTGCTAGTACGAAGCCTGTCAGAGACTAGTTAAAGGCGGATGATATGCCAATATTAATGGCAACGTAACAGCTAATCTATTAATGTCATATTGACAATCATTCCCCCTAAACACATGCATACTAACTTAAATCTACTAAGCCAAGAATATTTCGAAAATATGAAAACTTAGCGTCCGGTAGAGGCTTGGTGAATATGTCTGCTGCTTGCTGATCGGTAGAGATGTATTCCAGCCTGATTTCCTTCTTTAAGACATGATCTCGGATAAAGTGATGCCTGACATCAATGTGCTTTGTCCGAGAGTGCATCACTGGATTGTGAGTGATGGCTATGGCACTTGTATTGTCACAGTAGATTGGAGCTTCACTCGACCGAATCCCATAATCATTAAGCTGCTGTTGAATCCAGAGTATTTGAGCACAACAGCTGCCAGCGGCAAGGTATTCTGCTTCGGCGGTCGAGGTAGCAATTGATGTCTGCTTCTTACTTGACCACGAAATCAGTCTATCTCCAAGGAATTGACATGTGCCACTTGTACTTTTGCGATCAATTCTACAACCTGCATATTCTGCATCTGAATAGCCAATAAGATTAAGATTTGAATCTTTGGGATACCAAAGACCCACATTAGTAGTTCCTTTAATATATTTAAGTATTCGTTTGGTAGCAATGAAATGAGATTGCTTAGGTGCGGCTTGAAATCTAGCACATAAACAAACTGAATACATGATATCCGGTCGACTGGCAGTCAAATAGAGCAGTGAACCAATAAGGCCTCGATACATGGTTACCTCGACCGGAATTCCCCCTTCATCTTTATCAAGCTTAATTGATGTACTCATGGGGGTAGATACAGTTGAGCATTGTTCCATTCCAAACTTCTTTACCAATTCCTTGGCATACTTGGACTGATTGATGAATATTCCAGTTTCAAGTTGCTTTACTTGAAGTCCAAGAAAGAAGTTTAGCTCGCCCATCATGCTCATTTCAAACTTCTCCTTCATCAGTTTAGAGAACTTTGAGCACAACTTGGGGTTAGTTGACCCAAATATAATGTCATCAACATAAATTTGTACTAGTAACACATTATCACCTTTTACAAATTTAAACAGGGTCTTATCGACCGTTCCAATTTGGAAATCATGTTCCAGTAAAAATTTTAGCAAAGTGTCATACCAAGCACGCGGTGCTTGTTTTAATCCATAGAGAGCTTTGTCAAGTTTATAGATATATTGAGGATGAGTAGGATTGACAAAACCTGGTGGTTGTTCAACGTACACCTCTTCTTGAAGTAGACCATTGAGGAATGCAGACTTCACATCCATTTGATAAACTTTAAAATTCTTGAAGGCTGCATAAGCGAGAAAGATGCGGATTGCTTCTAGTCTTGCAACTGGCGCGAAAGATTCCTCAAAGTCTATGCCTTCTTCTTGTCTGAATCCTTGAGCAACAAGTCGAGCTTTGTTACGCACAACAGTGCCATGTTCATCGAGCTTGTTACGAAACACCCATCTAGTTCCAATCACATTTTGATTTTTCGGTCGAGGAACTAGATGCCAAACATTGTTGCGGGTGAATTGATTCAACTCTTCTTGCATAGCTTCAATCCAGCTGGCATCTGATAGAGCTTCATCTATTTTCTTGGGCTCTACCTGAGATATGAAAGCGGCATGCAAGAATTCATTAATCATTTGACCACGTGTTTTTCGAGGAGCAGAAGGGTCACCTATGACCAACCCAGGTGGATGATCTTTGTTCCACCTAAAATAATTCCCTAAAGGGTTGTCATCAATTGGTTGATGAACGTCCTCGTTTACTGGATCATCATTGGCTGGAGGATTGTTATCAACCGGTGGATCCACTTCTGGCCTTGTTTGATCACACCCGGTAGAGGGAACTGGATCATCCTTCTTTGGAGGATATAGATCACTGTCACTCTCTTCCTGTAGATTTGTGTTTTCCAGTCTGTGACTCAGATCATTTATGCTCCCTTGAGTTTGTTCTGTACATAGAGTAGATTCATCAAAAACAACATGAATGGTTTCCTCGACCGTTAGTGATCTTTGATTGAACACTCGATAAGCTCTGCTAACGGCTGAGTAACCAATAAAAGTTCCTTCGTCTGCTTTGGCATCGAAGGCTGTCAAATGGTTTTTGCCATTGTTGTGGATAAAGCATTTGCACCCAAAAATTTTGAAATAAGAAATATCAGGTTTTGTGCCATTCCAGATCTCATATGGAGTTTTGTTAAATCGTTTATTAATCATAGATCTGTTTTGAGTATAACAAGCTGTGTTAACTGCTTCTGCCCAAAGTCTTTGAGAAACATTTGAATCAGCAATCATAGTTCTGGCTGCTTCTTTTAAAGTACGGTTCCTTCTTTCAGCCACCCCATTTTGCTGTGGGGATCTAGCAGCTGACAACTCATGCTTGATTCCCTGATCATCTAGATAAGTCATAAGAGTGGTGTTTAAAAATTCAGTCCCTCTATCACTCCTGATTCTATCTATCACAGTAGATTGTTCATTTTGCAAGCGTTTAAAAAGCTTAATCAGGTGAGGTGCAGTTTGATCTTTTGAAGAGAGAAAGATGACCCAAGTAAATCGAGAAAAGTCATCTATAACAACAAGAGCATATCTCATTCCCCCTATGCTTCTTACTGGTATAGGACCAAATAGGTCCATGTGAAGTAAGTCTAAACATTTGGAAGAAGACATACACCCTTTATTTTTAAAAGTTGCTCTCACCTGCTTTCCTAGTTGACAAGCAGGACAAACTTTGTCTTTTATAAAATCTCCTTCGGGCAGACCAGAGACCAAATCATGCTTCCTCAAGTTAAAAATGGACTTAAAATTTAGATGATTTAACCGCTTATGCCACAACCAATGTTTATCATGATGAGCAGTAAGACAAGTAGGTGAAGAAATATGTGAGCAAGACCAGTTTACCTTGTAGGTGTTTAGGTCTCGTACACCGGTCATAAGAGTCTCACCTTTGTCATTTTTTATGAGGCAAGTGTGTTTGTGAAACTCGACCGAATGATCATTGTCACATAGTTGACTAATACTTATCAAATTATAGCATAGTTTGTCAACAAGTAACACATCTTTAATAATGATGTTACCATGGATGATCTTACCCTTACCCACGGTTTTACCTTTGGAGTTGTCTCCAAAGCTGATCTTTGGTCCTTTGCACAACACCACTTCTGTTAGAAGTTCTGGATTCCCTGTCATGTGTCGTGAGCAACCGCTATCTAAATACCAGGTAGTGTCCTTGATAGAAGTGGTTTTCTCGCCCGTTTGGACTTTTAGTACCTGCAAAGAGTGAAGAACTTTTGGTACCCATATCTAGTAGGGTCCAGGTCGGATTAGCCCTTTCGGGACCCACACCTGGAACACCCTTACAGGTTTGCCCGTGTGTGTGTCCAGAAATCTGTGCGGTCGATAGGCAGTAAATGTGTGTGCTTGTGAGGTTGCTGTGTGCTGCTTGCCTTTTTTATTTTCATCAGTTAGCCTGTACCTCTTTTGAACTGGCCTGCAATTAAAGTACTGGTAAGGCTTCTCCTTTGACCATCTTTTCTTAGAGTAGTTAGACTCATTCCATGGCCTTTTGAAATTAGATTGGTTTCCCTTTCTTCTTTCATTAGGTTTTGGTTTGATCCAAGTTCCTCTTTGATTAGAGGTCTGGGGATCCACATATCCCAGCCCTCTATGCTTAGAGCTTCGTTCGTTCGATACTTTCTGATTTTTGTCAAAGCTGCACTTATCGTGTTCATATATCGTGCTGGACCTGACAAATCTTATTTTGTTAAAATTGCCTTTGTCCAGGCTTGACTGAATACAGGATTCCATAGACTGTTCATTTGTTCCAAACCCTAGACCGGTTTTATCATGTACCGGTCTTTGGATTTCTTGAATCTTGTCAATGGTTACCGAAGATTTATTCCAAGCCTTAATGGTTTCAAGTAGTTTTTTATTCTCAATCAAGGTAGCTTGGAATACTCTTTTCAAGGTGTCGTTCTCAGTAGCCAGCAGACTTAGCTTGACCTTAAGACCATCAAGCTCTTTTTGCTGCATGCAGCTTGATTTGCTTGACTTATCTTTTAGGTCAGCTCTTTCTGCCTTTACTTCCTCGAACTCCTTGGATAATGCTTTGTATTCATTAGCCATTTCGTGTAAAGCAGTAACTAAATCACTGTGAGTAAATTCAGGTGAGCCAAAGTCAAATACCTCCTCAGCTTCTTCTTCGATGTCGGCCATAAGGCATTCCACTTTTTCATCATCGCTGTCATCTGAAGAGCTTCCGGTATTGGAGTTGTCAGAGTCAGACTCAGCCCACTTGCTTTTGCTTTCGTCTGCTACTAGAACCCTTTGGTCTCTTCCTTTTCTAAACGTCCTTTTATCCTCCTTACCCCTTCTTCTTTCGGAGAATTGCTTCTGATCATTGTTCTTAGGCTTGGTGCAGTCTGCAATGAAGTGGCCTGGCTTTCCACAGTTAAAACAAGTAGGACCATCGTTTGTATGGTCCGATTTATGATAATTTTTAAATTTAGAATTGTTTTTACGCATAAATTTACCAAATTTCTTGACAAAGAGTGTCATGGCTTCATTGCTGATTTGCTCAGCTGATCTCTTTGGAGCTTCCTCGACCGGTGGACATATCACGGTTGAGGTTAAGGCCTTGGTTGGTTGAGAAGTAGATGGTTCATCTTCTGTTCTCATGTTGAGCTCGAACTCATAGGCTTTGAGATCTGCAAAGAGATCATGCAGTTCAACCTTGCTCAAGTCTTTTGACTCTCTCATGGCCACTGTCTTGATCTCCCATTCTTTGGGCAGAGCTCTCATAACCTTCACAGCAATTTCACGGTTAGTATAAGTTTTACCTAAAGCAATAAGATCACAGATGATACTACTGAACCGTTCATCAAATTCAGCCATGGTTTCCCCTGGCTTCATTTTGGCGTTGTCATATTTTTGAATGGCCAGAGTGAGCTTGTTTTCCTTTGTCTGGTCATTCCCTTCACACAGCTGAGTGAGCTTCTCCCAAATCTCCTTTGCTGTGGAACATGACTTGATTTTGCTGAACATATTCTTGTCCAGTGTTTTGTATAGGATGTCCCGGGCCACATTGTCAAGATTGGCCTTCTTTTTGTCCTCAGTGGTCCACTCAGCTCTTGGTTTCTCAATCATTTGTCCTGCACCATCGGCTAGAGCTGGGTTGACCTTCATAATTTTGATAGGACCGTCTGTTATGACATATAGCATGTCATCATCCTGTGCTGCAAGATGTGCCTGCATGCGAATTTTCCAATCATCATACTCTTCTTTAGAAAACATAGGAATTCTGTTGAAAGAAGTCATGATTTGAAAACTTCAGATCAGCAGTTGAGAAAAGAACCCGCTTTGATACCACTTGTTGGGATCGGTTCAGAGGGTAGAGGGGGGGTGAATACACTCTGAAACTTTTCTTCTTCTTCTTTAAAATGATCAAGTGAGGTTTAGTTCACTTAATCAGTTTTCTCAACTTCTAAAACGTTTTGAACAACTTAAATAGTGCGGAAATAGTTCAGAGGTTTTAGTGATGCAAAGTTTATAATGCAATGTATGAGCAGGATGTAAGATAAATGGCAGTAAATGCTAAAGCACGATTTTATGGAAGTTCGAAGGCTTAATCCTTCTACGTCTCCCCTTCTTCCACTTAGGAAGGAATTCACTAGAAGACTTTGGTTATTACAACGTCTTGTAATACACCCACTTCAGACTTAGGACTTATCCAATGCCTAATCCGAAACTCCTAGATTTACACAGATAAGATTCTCAGTTCTTATCAGACTGGTGGAAGCTTTCAGAGCAGCTTCAAGTCTCTTCAACACTGAGTATAGTTGAGTTGAGCTTCTCAGACTGCAGAGCGGTCGAGAGGCTTGAAAACCCTAGGATGATCCTTGACGATCAGATATGTGAACTGTAGGCGAGGGTTTATTTGAGCAGCAGATGAATGATCTTGTAAGTGTGCTCAAGTATATCAGATGAGGACTTCTGATATTAGTCAAGTGATTGAAATTTTTCTGAGTTGCTTGTCTCTCTTCGTTGTCTCGTATCACTTGTTGTTGTTCTTGTTGTTGTTCACTCTTCCCTTTATATAGGTCAATCATCAACGTCTTTATTTTGAACGTTCTGATGCTGCATTGAATGCACATTTAATGCTCATAAATGCATTGATGATTCTGCATGAGGATCGTACACTGCAGACAGCTTCCAGGGTCCAAAACTGGAATAAACGGTCGAATGCTTTATCTGTAGTCATTCTGTGTTTTTGCCATTTTGGTACAACCTGTTGTCTTGATTTGCAGAAGTCAACAACTCTTCTGAAACGCCGGTTCTGCTTTTAATAAAGGATCCTGCAAAGAACATCTTGTCACAGGTACTTGTCTCGAGATATCTAGATAGGCAGTTGGCATTCTACCGGTAGAGATATTTGTCCTCTGCTGGTTTGAATAACCAGTCGATAAGCTTGTGACTTCAACCGGTCGAGAGATAAAGGCGGTTGACAAGCTTCCGGTAGATAGATTTATCCTCTGCTGGTTTTGATAGCCAGTCGATAGGCTTGTGACTTCAGCCGGTCGAGAGCAAAGGCGGTTGACAAGCTTCCGGTAGATAGATTTATCCTCTGCTGGTTTTGATAGCCAGTCGATAGGCTTGTGACTTCAGCCGGTCGAGAGCAAAGGCGGTTGACAAGCTTCCGGTAGAAGTTGTAGTAGATTTCTGAAATACAATGGTTGGCAGCACATTCCTATACAATGAGTTGTTGTTTGTTATCACCAAAATATCGGATTCAACACTCACCTTAAACCAGCTCAATCCTATGTAGGCTACATTAGGTAGGTTTATTTAAATTGCAACAAAATGCTGGATAACACCAGTTAAAAACCCACAATCCAAGCTAATTTAAGGTACCAAACATAGCCTTATATATATAATATAAGACTCTGTTTGGTTTGAAGGATGAGATTATGAGATAAACGAAAGATAGATAAATGAAGAGATTAAACGCAATGTTTGGTACAAGGGATTAGGTAGATTTGTGTATGATTTTTTATTTAATCCATTGTTTGGTAGGATTTTTATTAAAACAGGCTAATCTAACCTAGAAAGGATAAAATTGTTTTATAGTAGGTTAACTAAACCCTTCTCTCATCCTAGTATTATTTATCCTTGTTTTTATCTTAAACTTAAATTTCATAATTATCATTTCCCTCCAACCTAAAAATCACTCATCCAATAAAATATAAATGGTATTTTTGGCAAAAAAAATTTAAACCATTATGTAATCTTATTCATAAAAATCAAACCAAACACAATACTATTTCAACACAAATTACCAATCTTTATTTATCATGTTTTTTATAATTCATTTAATAATCATTTAATAATACTATCAATTGAACCAAATTTTTTGGTGGTTTGGTATAATTTTAATACGATGGATTAATTTTATATGTTAAGTACAAATGACCAAAATATCCTCGATTATAATAATAATATAAAATAATTTTATTAAAAGAATAATGTAAACAATTAATAATAAAAATAATAGATTTGTATAATAACCAATTATTTAAAATAAAATGTAAAATAATAAAATGATGACATTAACAATAATATTGATATTAAAATTAATATTTTATTTATTAATTTTAATTTGTTTTTTTTACTCTGCAATTTTGTTCTTACACTCGTGATGTTTTTATTTGATTAGTAATTGAATTAAAATAATAATAATAATTTTATTATTATTATTATTAATTTTTTCTTTACTATTACTTGTTATTCTTACTATTGTTTTTAGACATTAATTATGATAAATTTATTTCTTATTATATAATTATCATTCTTATAATAATATTATTAAATTTTTCATATTATTCCATCTAATATATATTATTACTTCATTTTTATATTGGTTATTAATTATTTTAAATTTTTTGGTATAATTCAATAATAATAATAATATTTTTATTATTGTTGTTGCTATTAATAACAATATTTGGAAAACAAATAGAAATATTAAAATAGTGAATAGTGAAATCAATCGACAACCGAGTTAACGATTCTAATAATTTTATTATATTTTCAAATTGTGTAAATTTATATTTTATTAGATCAATTTAATTTTATTTATTAACATTGAATTTTCCGATTCATCTAAATGTTTCATTTCTCTTTCCTCCTCGAGCACTAATATAAAAGAGATGAAAATTTTGACTCTTGTTTCAAAATTCAAATGTAAAGGGTATAAAAGTAAAAATCTAGTTTATCATTAGATTTGTAAAAATAATATCATGGTCATGAAGAGATTAATTGTCTCTCACTTTGTGTGTACAATATTGTGGGCTTTCAACGGGGAAATGGAAAAATTTTGAATCGTTAAAACTCAAACCAAACGCATTACGATGAATGATAATTAACTAATCTGCTCTTTATCACCCATATCAAACTCACCCTAATTATAATAAAGCGATGCTCGTTTTGCTTATTCTTCCTTTACCCGATTGTTTGGGATTATGAGAATTTTTTGTTTTGGTTGTAAGATTTGTTATGTTTTCATTCATAATTAATAAAATCACATCCTTCGATTGTTTGGGATTATGAGAATTTTTTGTTTTGGTTGTAAGATTTGTTATGTTTTCATTCATAATTAATAAAATCACATCCTTCCTGTAGAAATCAAAAAACAAAAACGGTGCATGCTAAAAAAAAAAAAAAAAGGAAGAAGCAAGATTTACTTAAATCTAACGTAACCAACTAGACATCTCATATGAGCTACTAGTAGAATTTCTGCCTTTTACTTCGCTAGTTTTTACTTCGGCAATCACTATTACCGAAGTAATATATAGTTATTTACTTCGGTTATAAAATTAACGAAGTAAAATGCACTTTAAACTTCGCCAATATAAAAAAACGGGCTTCACTTAAATTTTAAGTGAGTTTTTACTTCGTCAAATTAAATTACTTCAATTTGATGAAGTAAAAAGATGAAAATAAAATTTTTAATTTGTTTTTGATGAAGTAATAGAATGATATGTTTAGAATCCCGGTTTTATTCACGTCTTTTCCTGCTTCTTCTCTCCTACTCTGCACTCTTTTTTAGGGTTGTCAATCCCCTTTTCCCGTCGCTATCGTTCCTTCACAAATCTACCACCATCGCCGCTTCTACACCGGTGGGAACTGCACCGCAACCACCCTAGATGATACCTCAGTGCCTAAAGACCTTGGTTATGGCCTAGATCGAGTTTTGGATCTCAAGAACAGTGCGGCTGAAGACCTGTCGCAAACAGAACTGTGAAACATTCTTCCTTGCTATTTCGTCCACTTTGTTAGCCGTGTTTGCTCGATTAAAGGTTTTATTCAAACCCTGGACTATTTTTTGAGCTACGATGGCTATGGAGGTGGGAGAGAACATGGTCCAGTTCACATATCAATCTATTTTGATTAAGAGCGAAAATGTTACTCCTGCAATAACCAAGGCAGATTTGGAACTCTCGGCGAAGAACAGAGGCAATGCTATGCAACGATGTAAGGAAAAATTGTTGGAAATTATAATGGCTCGATTCTTTTGGATTTTGTGTCAGATTTTTTGTGAATTGTTATATGAGCCTGTGAAGTATCATTCCTTTATGCTTTCTTTGTTTTCCAATCACAGCATGGTGAGCTCGAGTCACAAAGTTGTTGTGATTATATGCACTAAGCTCATTAAAGGTTCTCTGGCTCCAAGAGGGTGGATAAAGCTAGTAAGTTTTGGAAATTTTTGAGAGATTTGGTGTGCCAGGTCGTCCAGGCTGAGCGCCAGGTAAAATCTCGATTGATATCTTGTTTCGATTTTTTCATTCTTCTTTTCCTCAGTTGATTATGCTTTGATTGTATTGACGTGCTCTTCTCTGAAACAGTTTTTGTAGAATTTCAGGAGAATGATATGTTTATTCCCACATCTTTTTTGTGTTTTTCTCATTATTTAAGTGACGAGATTCTGTTTTTGGTGCAGATAGACTTGACTTCGCACATTGTTAGCCTTTATTTGACATTAATGGTATTCGTTTTCACCCATCTTTGCTTTGATTTTGTTTTTTATAAATAGACTAACTTGTGAAAGGATTATCTTCGGTCTTCCTTTGGTATAGTCATTCCTCTTATTTTTCAGTTTTTATTGATATGCAAATCTAGACTTTGGTGATCTTCCTATTTCCAAGGGCCTTGGCTCAACTATTGTGAACTAGTGTCGTTACCATGATAACTCTGTATTGGAAATTTTGTGTACCTGCAGGAGTTTGTTTAAATTGGTCACTCTCAGTTGCTGCAAATGTCATAGACAGGAAGTTCTTGGCTAAGGTTCAGTTGTGAAATGGTAAAACTTATGAGGTAAGTAGATTTTGTGTATAAAATATTTATAAATTTGCCATACTGTATAAAATATTATTCAATTTTTAATATACAACTTCTCTTATGTATGTATGCATGTAAAGGGAGTGAGTGTAAACACATTTGACATCGAGGGCAGCCCGTACCCATTAGGACCCCGAAGCAGTGCAAGGTACCTTCGTCCTTTGCGATGTTTTGAATGATTTGGAACCAACAGCAGGCGCAAATGCTACCGGAACCATAAGGCAGGACGATGGCTTCAAGGATTACGCCTTATCTTTACCCATATCAGCTTCATGTGCTGAAGTTTTTCAATATTTCAACATCACTAGATATCGTTTCGCAAGACTATAATGGAATTCAGATTTCAGACTTCGAGAAATGTTTCATATACATAGAGGAAACATCAAACTTTATATACACCATGTTCCAATATATAATTAGCTAGAAAAATTTGATGATATGCAGTAAACCAATTGGATGTATTATTTGTTGTAGGTACAATTTTTGAGTCGATTGAAGGTAAAGATCACATTTCTGAATTTTTTTGGGATTTATTTCAATTTTTCAGCATATATTAGTTGGGAATTTCTCATTTTAGATCCGTATAATTCACACTGTGGATGTTTAGATGTTGAAGGCAGCCAAGCCATATATCTGTTTTTTTTTTTGTTTTTGCAGAGGTTGTAACTTCACCTGAATTTCATCCTTGTCATTGCAACATGTTAGCATATAGTATTTCTAAGGGATCAATTCGTCTCATTTATCTGCGGTAATCTGCCCTGTGCGATTCACATTATAAAATGTAAGTGA
The DNA here is from genome assembly GCF_033568475.1 of Henckelia pumila. Lineage (NCBI taxonomy): Eukaryota > Viridiplantae > Streptophyta > Magnoliopsida > Lamiales > Gesneriaceae > Henckelia > Henckelia pumila. The sequence goes on from NC_133122.1 coordinate 141,120,428, forward strand.
TGTGTTGTATTTCGGTATTCTAATTGGATGCCTATTTCTTTTGCCTATTTCTGTTAGGATATGATGAAACTGGATGCAGATGAAAGAATACTTTTAAGAGGTTCAAGGGGCCTTCCCAATATCCATCATGTCAATGACACTACCATGGTAAGATTTTGTCTAGTTTTAATGCAAGTAAAATATTTAGTTTGTATTTTAGTTTGTTTCTGCTGCTCTCCAGCCAATCTAAGTTCATGTAGTCGAACTGTAATGTTTCTTGTCATATATTTAAAGGGGTTAAATATGTGCGTCAAGTTCCTTGAATTCTTCCTCTAGTTTCTCTCTACCTGTGATAGTATCCTTTTTGACAGAAATAATCCATAAAAAATGTAACCAACATATGAAAACATATCCTCACCTCTATTTTTTTTTTTTTGGTTTCTTTTGTCAAATTATGTTAAATATATCATGCGCCACAGATGAGAGTCTCGTTGTGTCTGGATTACAATATCTGTTGTGATTATGTGAACTAGCATATTGGCCTTATGGATATATTAAGGGATAATTTATAGATTACATGGTTATTTTAGCCATGAAATTCTTCGTCAAATTATTGGGATATGATATTCTAATTTTTTTGATTAAAACTGCAGAAAAGGCATAAGAGAGGGAAAATTGTCAGTTTATGATATTATTTTTTCTTGATTATGTAATTTTTCACGAATTGGTGTTTGGTTTCCTGAAAAAGTGGGTGCCCTGATTTTACGTTGAGCAAGCAGCACTACTACAGTCCTATCTTTGGCTTCTCGACTAAACTGTACTGTATGTGTTTCCAGAATGCAAGTAATCCTTTTTTTAGAGGTGCAAGTAATCCTTTATATCTTATTGTCACTATAAACTATTGTTTCATGGGTAAAAAGCCACATTACAATTAGCTATAATTTTACCCTCTTGCATATTGGTGACTTCACATCATTAATTCGAAATGAATGGAGAGAATCTGGAAAAAGAACCTCGCATCATGGAGCTTAGGAATCAGGTAAAGTTTTTGTTCTCTGACTAGAGGGCATACACTTTTTATTTTCCTTAGGTATTACAAAATTGATTTTTAGCATTAGTTGTATTTTTATATTTTAGCAGCTCTTAGTAAGCCTCCCCATCCTTTCAAACAGTCTTTGGTTGATCTCAAGGGTTAGTTGTATTTTTAGATTCTTGAAGAAAAGGAACAAAGTGCTAGAACTAAACTTTTCGGTGTGCCGTTGCATTCTAAGAAAAGATTGCACCCAGAATACAGTTCTTCAATGGAGACAAACAAGTCCAGATCACTGGTTCTCGAAAAAGATGATTTAGGTTTGAATCTCATGCCTCCATGTTAAGTACTAATTCGACCCATTTAAGATTTTGTTCATCTTATAATGTTATCCATTCAAGTTTTCTCTTTCACATTCTCTATGTTTTAGTCTTTCTTTAGAAGGTTATTATATATCACTAGTACTTGTGTATATTTCCCCAGCCGTTAATGCAGGTTGGTTTTTGTTTAGAGTGAATTAATCAGCTTCTGAATACTTAAACATCATCATGTCCCTTTTTATTTTTTATTTTTTACTCTTGAATTAATTAGTTCTTACAAAGTTTCTTTTCAGATTTATATATATTTCTGTTGGCAAGCATTTAATTAGCCCCCCCATAATTGGACCAGAACTGTTCTTTTTCTCCTTGCCCTTTTGCCTCTCTTTCTGGTTTTGTTATCTGAACAATTCAGTCAGATAAATTAATGCAAACATGAAAAAGAGGGAGAGAGAGTTAGCTAGAGAAGAGGCTGAAGCCGAAGCTTTTTCTTCTTTCCTGTTTATTTTTGGTTTTCTGGGATTTTTCTGTTCTCTTCATTAATTTATCATACGTATATGTATGACCATTTCTCCAACAATTTACTCGTACGTTTCTTGATTTTTCGATTGATAAGGTTGTAATAATCTACACATACATACATACATACATATATATGATTAATTATTATATATATAGGATCTAATACATGTATGATTCTATAGCAGTAAAAGTAGGTAAGCAGCAAGATTCATAAAAGTTTACTCAAAAGAATACAATTATTGCTGTAATTAGTAGTGTTATTATTATTTACCATACTGGAGTTATGATTATATTTGGTTGATGAGATCTCCATTTTCTCGTTTCTGTTAATTAAATTTGAGCTGATGCACAGTCTGCAGGCACTCAGAAATTGAGGAAACGAACACAGACGGCAACAAAAATAAATATGTAAAATATTATTAGGAGTTGGATGTTACTTCTTGCACTATTTCTTCCTGTAAATATGCCATGTTGATTCCTTGTGGCAGGTTGCACAGAAAATGCAAGTACCACTTGCTTATGCAGAGGATATAATTGGAGTTCAGGGAGAAAATATTGATTACATTAGATGCACTACTGGTGCCATTCTAACTGTGCGAGAGTAGGGGCCTGCCTGATGAAATCACCGTGGAGATAAAAGGCACCTCTTCACAAGTTCAACTAGCCCAGCAACTTATTCAGGTTAAAGTCTCTTCGGTTTTTTAATATCTTTTTTCCTAATCTGATAATGAATTCATGATCATAAAATTTGGTGCTTTGGCCTTAAAGTTCAAATCCCCAAATAGGGGCTGAGAAACTAAGTTGATATGATTTTGATAACAATTTGGTTTTAATATTGCCTTGAAGTAGTAAACGTAAGGAAGTTACTATACATACAAATGGCCTTGTTGTTATCTAAAGATAAAAAATGAGGTGGACGTTATCTTTATGTTATGCAGGACTTCACCAGTGGTCACAGAGAGCAACTTCAGGGGACCTATGGCAAGCTAGAATCCATTTTACGACATTCCTACTCTCAGTTAGGTAGCAGTTCTTACGAAATACGTGTGGATGTGTACACGTTTTTGTGGTTGAATATGTCATTTCAAATTGTTAGTGTATTTTGGTGGATAGTACTTGTTGATTTATGTATGTGTCGTTTTGGGATGGATTAATTAATATTATTAGTGTATTTTTTAGTTTCAAAAATATATTTATGGCATTATTGTATCTAAATCTTAATTTATAAAATGTGTTCTATTGCTTTGGCAATTTTAGAATAAACAAAATTTTATTTATAGACGAAGTAGAAAAATGCATTTTAATACGGTAATATAAGAAATTAACGAAGTAAAAGACATTATTTCACTTTGTATATTATTGAAATTACTGAAGTAATAGACAATATTTAACTTTGAAAATTTGATTAAAAATCGAAGTAAAAAAATACATTTTACTTCGGTTATATATGAAATTAACGAAGTAATAGACAATATTTAACTTCGTCCAAAACCCGAAGTAAAATCACAGTTGTTACTTCGGCAAATTCATTAATTGACGAAGTATAAGAATATATTTGACTTCATAACTTATGAAATTAGCGAAGTAAAATATATGATTTTACTTCGGCACCGTTCCAATTCTGCCTCCAAAAAATGACCAAAGACTTCGGTAATTTAAGGTATAAGACTTCGGTGATTCAGCGAAGTAAAAAAGCACCCTATTACTTCACGTGACACTACTTCGGTAATTAAGTGCCTACGACTTCGGTTATTAACCGAATTCTTACGCGATTTTTCTACTAGTGTCGATCGAGTCCCATGGGCGGCTCCATGTAGGGCAATTGCCCTCCCTTAAATTTTTGTTTGAACATTTCTTTATTTTGTTTGATTTGAGTGCTATGATAAATAATATATAGATAACAATGTAATGTAATAAAAAAATAAATAATAAATGATAGTTAATTTAATATTTGATTTGATTGATAGATTATATTTTATATGATTTGATTTTATTGATTAAATTTTATATAAAAATGATAAATTATAATTTTTCCCTTTTAATAATAAATAAAATATGAATAATATTATTTATAAGGGGTAATATAGTAATTTATATTCAATGATTTGATTGATGTAAGATAAATAATTAATGATTTGATTGATGTAAAATAAATAATTAATATATGGATAAATAATATGACAAGAAGAGAATTTGATAAGATAAGTTATACATAGATTAATAACAACACGTACCAAACGGAGCCTGGCACCGTTTGGCTTGAGTGATGAGATAAGTAATGCATAGATAAGTAATATAATGTAATAAAAAATAAATAAGAAATTATAGTTAATATATTATTTGATTTGATTGATATATTATCGTTTATTTGATTTGATTGATTAAATTTTATATGAAAATGATAAATTACTATTTTGTTCTTTTAATAATAAATAAAATATGAATAATATTATTTATAAGGGGTAATATAGTATTTTAAATTAAATGATTTGATTGATGTATAATTAATAATTAATAGGTGGATAAATAATATGACGAGAATAACGCGAGATTGAATGTGATAAGTTATACATAGATTAATAATACATTAAACTAAACGGAATAGTTTTTTAAAAAGCGTATAACACATAAATTATTATTAATAAAATATTAATATATTGTTCAAAACTCTATATCATTAACAAACAACTCATGTCTGAGAGTGATAATAAATTTTTTTCTTCATATTTAATTTAAATCATCTTTGTTGTTACTCTAACCAAAGTCTTCATCAATCAATCGAACAAAAAATGAATATTTGAATGATAGCTAGTCTAATTACTCATATTAAAAATATTATATTTTGTATCATGTCGGATATAGTTAGTACTAATTATTTTCGAAAAATTTCAAGTTGTAGGAAACATTGTTGGTTAGATCTAAAATTAAAAATATTATTTATATTTCTTTATTATATTTTAATTTTTGTTATCGATGATTATATATATACATATATATATATATATATTGATATACACGTGTGTGTTCTCATTTAGATTTTTGTCCTCTCTCGTTAAAATTCCTAGATCCGTCCTATCAGATTGAGTTCGAGAAAATAGCACCAAATACCCCCGTGAAATTATCAAAGAGCTAATAACCCCATGTGTAATGGATTTGAGCAAATGAACCCCCGTATTATTTTTTTTTTACCTCTCCCCAAAATATATATTTTTTGTCTAAAATATATATTAAAATCTAAAAAATTCCTCCATTTAAAAATAATACTCTATCATTTTGTCAATTGATATATTACATATTTTCATCTATTAACTTTGTTGTGCAAGGATTTATTTATTTATTTTTTATCACTTAAACGTACAAATATCAATCAATTCAATTGAATTCTTATGTTATGATTATATTATATTATCTTATATTAGCTACATGAAAAAATTGTGATTATTTAAAAAAAACTAAAATGATATATAAAAAACTTTCACCGAAAAAATAATATTTTGTCGAAACATAATTTTTAGATAATTTAAAAATAATAACACAAAAAATAGATGTTTGATAATTGTTTTCACTAAAAATATATTTAATCTATTTTACCTATGAAAATGAATAAAAATAAAAAGTTTTTCATTGTGAATTTTTTTTCCTACGCTCAAATTATTTGTGAAAATTAACTGCATGACATTTAAATTTTAAGAAAATTGGTGCCAAAAAATTTGAAGAATTTTTTTTATATATCATTTTTGTTTTTTTAAATAATAACATTTTTTCATGTAACCAATATAAGATAATATAATACAATCATTACATAACAATTCAATTCAATTCAATCGATTGAGATTTGTACGATTTTAAGTGATAAAATAAATAAATAACTTTTTGCACAACAAATTTGATGGATCAAAATATATAATATATCAATATAATTGACAAAATGATAGAGTATTATTTTTATATGAAGATATTTTTTTGTATTTTAATATATATTTTAGGGAGAGTGAGCTAAAAAAATATAACACAGGGGTTCATTTGCTCAAATCCATTACACAGGTTGTTATTAGCTCTTCAATAATATCACGGGTGTATTTGATGTTATTTTCTTGTACGGATAGGGATTTCATGCTAAAAATATTATAACATAAGAGCTTAAATGTTCAAACTCGTTACACAGTGATATATTAGCTCATGCGTATTTTCACAAAAATGGTTGGGGCAATTTTCTGGATTGAGTTCATGCAAGCAGTGCGATCCAAACTTTGAATTCAAGATGAGTAAGATATCGAGGCCTCAACTAACGGCTTACCATTGTCTATAGCTATATATACATACATATATATAATATATATACATGTATATGGAGAGATATAAGCGCTTCTTGAATCTTGATATATGCTGTTTTCGAAAAAAGAACAAAGAACGATGTTAATGACATTAAAATTTAAATGATTTTGCTATAAAAATTTAAATCCTATATTAAATTAACTCGATCCGATACAATACATGATAATTAAACAGCACAAAATTTTAATAACTACAAAAGTATATCATATTAAATCAATCAATATAAATTATTACAAAAAATTGATTTGAATTTGCATAATATTACTATTATTTTCATATTTTTCGAATGACCGTAGGAATCCCTAGCTGTCACGTTTCGATGTATGCTGGGTATATTTGAACTAACATAGTAACTTACAAATCATGTTAATTAATTTAGTATTTTTATTTTTTACGATATGAGAACTCACAATCGTTATTTTACTGTGTGCATGCATTGGTAAATTTTCGGGCTAATGCAATAGCCTACAAACTTATAAGCTAGCCAGATAAACATACAACACTGAGCAATTCATTTACGACAAATTCATCCAAAAAATATTGATAATAAATCGAACTTTTAATCACATATCAAACGATTGTCTAATTCGTCGACTTGACAAACCCATTGGAACTATTACAAGATTATTATTGTCTATCAATGATCTAGCTGAGGTATGACTGGAGAGTGGAGAAGGCGTGGTCCATTAACATTATAAAATATATTTTCATTTGTTACAATTACAGTTTGGAGAATTTGGTGATAAATCCTTATACACAAACTAAACTTTAGGTTCAGTACTTATGTCATAAAATCTTATATTGCACTCCCTATTACATCAAAAATTTATTTTGAACTCCCTGTTTCACGTATTTATTTATTTTACCATTAATTTTATTTCTCCTAAATTATTCACGCTAATTTTATGTCTATTCTCTTCTTCTCTCAAACAAAACTCACGCCTCCTCTTCTTCTTCTCAGGCGACAAAATTCACGGATCATTCTTTTCCCTTCTAAACCAACGCCTCCTTCTCACGCAAGAAAACCCATGGCCGAAGGAATTAATTTATCTATAGGGCGACGACGAGGGATATGAGTTTTGAATTGGGGCGAGCCAAAGTAACATAGACGATGACGAGGGACGAGCCAAAGCAACATAGGTTGAATTTATTGTCGATTTCTTGTTGATTTATGGTAGTATATTTGATTTGTGTTGGGTTTTTGTTGATTTTTCGAGTGAAAGAAGAATTTATGTTTGTTCGATTTCAGTGACATATTATTGTTGAGTTGATTCTGAGATATCCGGATGAATTTGGTATCTTCTTCAAAGCTCTAGTGAATTTCCCTTGCAAACAATAGTTCAATTTCAGATTTCTAAGAGCTTTAGTGAAATTTTTTTGAACACAATAGTTTAATTCAAGATTTCTAGGTTATATGCAGCACATTGGTGAACAAGAATTGAGCTATAGTTTCTATTAATATTGTCAAAAAAACTAAAAATTTTCTGCTATTGGTGCTTGATTGTATTGGATATATTTTATAGAAGTCATTTTTTTTTTTTTTGCAGTATATAATTTCTACAATTCTTAAGCTTGTGTAGTTAGATGATTAGGAAATATGGTGCAAATTGTAGTTTATATATTCGATTTGTGCTAGTTTTTTTTTTAATTTTCTCTAGTTTCTTTCAATTTATGCTGGTTTAATCGAATCATTTTGGTTCTATTTGAGCTCTTTTGATGATTTGTCGAATTATTCTAGATTTTATTTGATTTGTGTTCTTTCTACTTATATGTAAAAATCTTACATTCTTATATTTTTACATTAAAATATTATGAATGATCTGAAAACAACTAATTTGTTTTCCATTTCACAGGAAAAAGAAGATGGGAGAACACATAATTTGCAAGAACACATCTACAAGAAAGTGTACTCGGTCGAGCGGAAGTTTTTTGGGATTGTTTCAGAGTTTTCTCCAATTTGATCAGCGTGTTCTCGATTTTTTCTATATTTCATGGTAATTTTACAAAAGCTTTGACCCACTTTTGTTTGATTTAATAAATACCTTAATTTACTAAAATGTTTCGTGTCTTTTATTGTCATGCTTTTGATTTTGTTCTATTAGTTATGCAAAATGTTTTTTCCTTTTTCTTTTCTTTTTTGGTTATACTAATAAAATTTATGTGAAAGAGATTATGCATGTGAGCCGTAGGGATGAGCTCTGCATATTTAGGGAGAATACACTTGAAATTCGGAAAAAAAAATATTGAGTTTACTTAGATTATTATTTGTATTTTTCAATATTTAACTTTATAATTATGCTGCACATTTTGAGTTTGTGATTATTTGTTATGACGTCGAGTGTAATAGTTTCCATGTTGTGTTCACATTGAGCTTGTCATCGGACTCTCAAGAAAAATACAATTTAAAGTTGATTCCAATCTTCATTCTACAAATTGTTTTAGTTTTAGTTATATTTTTTAACAACGTGGGTTATTTAATAGTGTGGTGGTTATATTTAGTTGATGATCACATTTACTAGATTAATTTTGTGGTGGTTATATTTAGTTGATGATCACATTTACTAGATTAATTTTGTGAGCTTCTAATTTTGAATGACATCATTGTAGTGCAAGGTGTTGTTTGAGATCCTGTGAATATATCGGAATGCATACGACTTATCTCCAAATATTGCAGCACCATTGGAATTACTCGATGGACTCAAGTAAATGGCGAATTTCTTGGGTAGATTAAATGAATTTGATATCAGAGAAGGGAGCAAAATGGGGCTTTTTCCGAAACCTGCCATGCCCACAACTCCATTGCAAAGACCTTCAAGAGTCGAGGACCCAACCCCACAAGTTAGCTTAAATTGAGCACTCAATCTTTTCATTCACTCTTTGGTTAAATATTTTACATTGGTTTCTCTTTGGTTTGTCCATGTTTTTTTTGATTTCAGGTTTTTCTTCTATTTACTGCTAGTTTTTGTTCTATTTTTGAGGGGTTTTGTTTGGTTTTGATTAAATTTTTAGATGTCATTGGTTCCCTTTGCCGCTGATTTTTGTTTGATTTTCGCATAATTTTACTCAATTTTAATTTTGATTCTTGGTTGTCAAATTTTTTATTGATAATGTTCTTGGTTTCTTTCCAGGAGTCGGAGAATGAAGTATGATACATTGGCAGGAGCCCCATTTTGGAAGCATGGGCGTGCATCTATTATTTGAAGAATGAAATTAGTTTTGTATATTTGATTATAAATTTATATTAATTACTCAAATATGTAGTACTAGTAGTAGTTTATTTTGTTTGTCAGTTTGCATTGATGTACTGATAAATTTTTTTTGGTATTTTAACCGTGTTGGTCTTGTTTGGTTCAGTCACATGTAGTACTAATATTATTCATGAAATAGCATTATTTTATAATGATATTAGTACCATGTGCACGTAACTGTAGTACTAGTATTATTTATCATAACTTCATATTGTTTGGTTTAGCCACATATACTACCAATATTGTTATGAACGTAGTTGTTTCGATAATAATATGAGTATTTGGTGAATTCAAAATTAGTACTAATTAAGCTAAAAACATGAATAATCACAACAAAGCAGAGTAGTTAATACAACTAATATCATACAAAGCAAAGGATGTATGTTACATTGGCAGAAACCCCATTTCAGAAGCGTAGATGTACATCTAGTATTTGAATAATGAAATTAGTCTTGTATTTGATGATCAAATTATTTTGGTGACTCAAATATGTAGTACTACTAATAGTAGTACACATATGTATACGTTATCATATTTTAAATATTAATATTGCTGGTAAAATTAATTGAACCACAAATTTTAACATTAGTACTACGTAACAATGCAGTTGCTACTGAATATATGTAAACGTATAAAGACATAACAATGGAACTGGTACTGAACATGCATGAAAGAACCAATACATAATATTACAGATTGATTTAATTGTTCCACAATTTTTCACATTAGTACTACGTAACAATTGAACTGGTACTGAACATACATGAAAGAACTAAGACCATGATGTTACAAATATATGTATATGATACCTTATTTTTACAATATTGGTACTGAGCATTGTTTAATTTTACCACATTTTGCCGCATTAATACTACGTAGCAATGCAATGGTATTGAATACGTGAAAGAATTAAGACCATGATTATACACATATATGTATACGATACAATATTTTAACTACATTAGTACCACATGTAATCTAAAATGTACAAATATTTTGCCACATTAGTACTACATAACAATGCAATTTGTATTGAAAATACGTGAATGAACCAATATCATGATGTAACACATATATGTATATGATACAACATCTTAACTATATCAGTAATACAAGTAGTCTTAATTGTACCACATGTTTCCACAATAGTACTACGTAACAATGTAACTGGTACTGAATATACGTGAAAGAACCAAGATCACGATGTTACATATATATCTCGTAAGTATAAACATATCTTTGAGATACTTATATGTCATTAAATTAATTACCATAAAGGTTACATGTATATTGGATTCATAAAAATATGTTTGATTGAGCTATATGTGATTAATGACGATAGATGTTACATATATCTTGGATTTATAAACATGCGTGTCAGTGAATTATATGTCATTAATGACCATAAATGTTACATGCGTGTCAGTGAATTATATGTCATTAATGACCATAAATGTTACGTATATCTTAGATGTATAAACATATGTTTGAGTGAATTATATGTCATTAATGGTCATATATGTTACATATATATTGGTTGTATAAATATAGGTTTGAGTGACTTATATGTCATTAATGATCATATATGTTACATATATCTTGGATATATAAACATATGTTTTAGTGAATTATATGTTATTAATGACCATGAATATTACATATATTTTGGTTGTATAAATATATGTTTGAGTCACTTATATGTCATTAATCGCCATATATGTTACATATATCTTGATTGTCTAAACATAGGTTTGAGTGACTTATATGTCATTAATGATAATATATGTTACATATATCTTGGATATATAAACATATGCTTTAGTGACTTATATGTTATCAATGACCATAGATATTACATATATTTTGGTTGCATAAACATATGTTTGAGTGAATTATATCTCATTAATGGGGTACCAAACGTCTTACAAAGTAGTACTTATGTCTTGATATGTGGTACACAATAGCTTAGTTGTGGTATCAATAATACCCAATGTGAGGTACCATGCACATGAAAGAGTGGGTGCCCGGTTAGCCAACTTGTGACTAAGGGCTTTTGTGACTCTATGTATAAACAATCTTTGTTTAATATAATTTACATTCATTAATGGCATTTTCTTTGTCTTTCTTCATATTGTTATATTGTGATATACTATTGATGTTTTGATAAAGACCTTGAATATACTATAGTGTAAGTAAGATGAGATAGTGAATAAAGAGAGATCACTATTATGAAACACATCTTATTTTTATCTGCGGATTCAAGCCATTAAATAATTCACTCAATCTTGAGCTTTTCATCATCTACAATTCAAAGAATTGTAATAGACTTGAAAATTCTACTAAAGCATTCCTCACATTCAAAAGATTCAATTTCTACAGGGTATATTTTTCTTTCTCATCATTTCTATCTGTTGTGGCAAAGAACTATAAACATAATTCTGTTCTAAGCACTTACCAACAATCAACATACCTCTGCCTTCTTATCATTTCTTTATCAAAATCCACCAGCTGGTTGCTAGATTTCGAAGTTGGTATTCAATCAATCTGATCCAATATTCACCTGAATATTTCCGGTATTTGAACAACTAGTCAAGTTCTTCAAGCCAACTGTTACCTACAACATCATCTATTCCTTTGCTGATATTCTGTTCTGTTCAATCAGAGATACTTCATTCAGCTGAGTAATACCGTTCTGTTCTGTTCAATCTGACCATAACATTCTGTTCAGTCTGGCCATATGATTCTGTCAGTCTGGGGTGCTTACGTCACCCAAAGAACACTGTTCTATTCAATTATGGGTGCTTACATCACCCGGTAAAAATCATATAACAAAACGGTAAAAATTTCAAAAATTTACAAATCAGTAAATCAGGCAATTGAATTTCAAATATAGATCATGCTCACATGCAATTTATCAACTCATCGAATTATCAAATCAAGTAATGCATAATCATGCAATACAATACATGCATGTGACTCAATCTACCCCGCTCAGCTTCTATCTCAATCCAAGAACTTACGCTCTGATACCACCTGTTGTGATGACCCGAGTTTTAATCTCTCATTAATCAACACTGTTAGACAATAATCAAAGTCTAAACAATGAATCAATGTCTAAACAAAAGACAAATTTTTTTTTTTTTTAATTAGATTGCCCTGCGCACGCGCGGGCATCACACCTCGCGCGCGCGCAGTTGAACGAGCCCGAGGCTCCATGGGCTGGCTCGCGCGCGAGCAGTAGCTCGCCCGTGCGCCAGCCACGGCACCAGAAAAAAAAAATGTTGGCTCAGCTGCTGTCAAAAATGAAATCAAGCCTACAATTGATTCAAGATCATCTCCTACAAAAGTCTAGACATGGTTTAATCAATCATAACATCTAACATGCATTCTAACATGCCATAATTGTTAGGAATAAACCATTCCAAGGCTTTACAACATAATCAAAATCTCATAAACATGCAATAATCTTATCATATAAAAACTAGTTCAAGATACAACATGTTGGAGTCAAATATTTGAAACATTACTCAAATTTCAAATATAATAACAAGACTTTTAGATCATCCTTAACAAGTCTTGATACAAGTAACTTCTAAAATGATCATGTTTACGACTCAATAAACTTCATGACAGTTCAAACAACTCCTAACTCGGATCCTCACACTATATCTCTTCAATCCTTGTTCTTCATGATTGCTTTTGCCCTGTTCCAATCCCCCTATTGCAATGACACATACAACAAAACAATAGCCGGATAACTCTGGTGAGAAATATATTTCCCAGTAAAAGCAACTAAACATGCATATCAAACATATATCAAGATCATGATATAACAGTAAATACAATGCATGTTTTCAAAACAAGGTTCATTTCATCATTCGTCGGTTGGGATCCCGAGAAGTAGATATCATAACTAATCCACCGACTCTCCCGCTCGAGGTGGGGTTACTTATCTTTCTTCTCTAGACTTTGAAGCAATCATATATGCAAATCAGACGCTAGGCTAAATCAACCACCCAGGCCATACATATAAGATTCCTCAAATCGTCTATTCGAACGTTTCCGTTCATTTCAAAATCAAGGAATAAGTCTTCGAGATGAATGCAACATATATCATCATCAAGGCATTCATAACATCAAAAACTTATTCAACAACTCAAATGAAAGAACATAAGAGCAAATAAACAAGCAAGTATGTGATTTAGGGGAACTCGATACAAACCATCTCGAGTTGTATTCCCAATCGAATGGTAGTCTACTTTTACCTTCGTATATTGTCCGTTCTGAATTCTTCAACCTCAAAACATGCACATCAATCTTTGTTCAATTCATTCCTTTCAGAATCGAGTCGAAATCATCAGCACATCTTCAATCAAATCATTTCAAACTCAAGCGAACTTCCTCGGTTCACAATTCGACTTCTTGAGTTGCTTGAGCTCGTAGCATGTCTGAAATATAAAGATTGTATCTAACAAAATCAGTATACAATCCCAAGATCATTAGCTCAATCATAGACTATCAGTATGGTTTCAAAACATAACCAAGCATCGTAGCGATTGACAATCGGGAATCGTTACGGTATCGAATTCATTTCTACTTTCAACTCTATTCTTACGGTTTTTCATATCCGTTCATTGTCATTCAACTCTTCAAACCAACAGCTATTATCATAAACATAACAAGGAATCATCAGCCAATAGTTCAGCAACTTCAGAATCCAAACACAATAGCAAATCATTTCAATTCAAGAGTTCGACGGCATATCGGTATTACTTCGGCGATTCCGAACATATCATTAATAATTCTCACATATATATCGGCTGTTGAAGCTTCAAAATTAACATATCAGCAGGTATATGGATTGAGTCATAGTTGAAAATTCATAAGAACATGATATACAAATCAATCTTCAATCCAATCCTCAAGAACACAAGTTTAGAAGCTCAACAACAACACTTCCACACAAGTTTCTGATATCTGTCCATTTCGAATTCTCAAACCTTAATGAAAAAAAAATAAACTTACATCAAATCGAAGTACTCGTCGCAAGGATTCCAGAACATCTTTCGGAATCAAAATCGGACGAACGGATCAAAAGTTACGGGGGTTTGAAAATTGGAAAGAAAAATGAATCAAAGGTCTCGGCTCTCGGCTCTCCTCTGTGCAAAATTCTGAATGAAATCTGAGTGATACACTTATTCATGCTGATAATTATAATTAAAATCAGATAAGTGTTGACTAATTGCCATTTAGTCCCTGAAACCTCAAAAATTACAATTTAGTCCTCGGCCTTCGTTTTAATTCAATTTCAATCCTAAATAATTTAAGAATATTAGAATTTAAATCAAAACTCTAAATATTCCCAAATTAAATATACTCGGATTAAAATAAATTAAATTTGGATTAATTAAATAATCCCGACCGTTTGCACTTCAGCCCTTCAAATGTCAGTATGTGCAAATCAGTCCCTGATCGAGTTATATCTTCCAAATTCATCTTCTTTAATTTCCAAAACATGAAATTAAATCTTCAATTCCATAAATATTCAAATCGAATATTTATTCTTTTAATTTAAGAATTCTCGGAATTTAATTCTCAAAATCCGCATATTCTCAAATTAAATATTTTCAGCTCGGAATTTAAATCTATCATTTTCATAACTTCTCAAATAAATATTAGCCCATAATATGGAATTTAATTCTCAAATTCCATAATTCATAATTTAATATTTTCGGGCCTTACAGCCCAGCAGACGATAAAGACCGAAGAAATGTAAATGGAAGCTCAATGTAATAGGATTGCATTGCATACTTGCATATCATCTAGGATTGGACTTAGACTCGTGATTGGCAACCACGGGTCGATTAGATAATGGGATCGATCATCCTTAAATAATATATGATATTATTGATGTATGCATGTTTAGACTAAATTATATGAATCCCGCAAGCATACATAAATTGCATGATGAGACAGATTTTCAAAAATTAAAAATCCCTCATTTTAAATATGATTTAAAATTGATATCAAGATAAACAAAAGGGAATTTAAATATTGTTTAAATATTCCTACCTTTCATCAACGATCAATGTATGAAATGCTACCCGCGGGCACGGTCCGGCTCATATTATTGGGGGGGCCCGTTCGTCGAAAAGTTGTACATTGGATCGACACATGTTGTAAGTTAGGTGGAACTCCCATGGGATTGGCTCATATTATTGGGGATCCACATGGCGACCGTCCATCATAACTTAATATTGATGGGTCATCTTGACATGTCACATTAAACGGCGTCATATTATTGGGCCCTTATTGGACATGAGGTAAAAACATGGGGGTTGCTTTGGAAGCAATTGGGATCTACCTTTTGAAAATTATGGTTGGCTGATATTATTCGGGACTATAGTTTGTCAATTGGACTCCATGTTTCCACTAAGGAAACAAGTTTTCCGTTTTCACTAGAGGGTAGTGAAATCGTTAAAATAGTGGGAGTGAAATTCATAAAATTAAATTTTGCCATATTTTATGTCTTAGTAAATTAATTAAACAATGATCGATTATTGTCTGTTTAATCTCAGTATATCATTATGATGAATCTTCGTAATCCACATGTTTCAATTCTCAAACAAAACAAACTTTCTGGCGCAACTATACGGAATGGTTCAATAAGTTAAGATTGTCCAGAGTTCGGAAAAGATTTTATAAGTGTTAGAAAAGGCTTCTCCGAAAACAGCCCCGGCTGATGTAACTGCCGAAAGGTTGGCCGAACTAGAGAAATGGTTGGACCATGATCTCAAGGCCAAATGTTACAGGCAAAATTGGACAAGTCTAAACAAGTTTGTCATCACTGCAAGAAACCCGGTCATTGAAAACGTAACTGCAAAGGGTATGTTTTACATTGAAATAAATGTTTTACTTAATACTACTTCTTGGGTATTGGATACCAGATGTAGATCTCACATTTGCAATGAGTTGCAAATGATGAAAAGAAGTAATAAGCTTAGGAAGGGTGAGACCCAGCTAAGACTCGGAAATGGTTCTAGAGTTGAAGCCCAAGCTATAGGAGACATTTATTTAGTTTTGCAGAACGATTTTAAGTTATTTTTTAGAGACGTTTTATTTGTGCTAGATTCGATTAAAAACATTATTTCTATTTCTATGCTTGATAGAAATGGTTTTTCTTGTAATTTTGTGAATGGGATTTGCAATATTTACAAGAATGAATGTTTGATTGGAAATGGACAACTTGAAAACGATCTATATAACCTAATATTAAAAGACGTTCCAATTAATTATGTTGATAAACCGATAACAACAAATAAAAGAAAAAACGATAGTCAAAACCCGGCAAACCTTTGGCATGCTAGGCTAGGTCATATTTCCTCAAGGAGGATGAACAAGCTAGTGGGAGAGGACATGTTTGATATGTCTGATATTAACTCTCTACCTACTTGTGAGTCCTGCCTAAAAGGAAAAATGACTAAATCTCTTTTCAAAGGGAAGCCTGAGCATAGTCAAAACCTGTTGGATTTGATCCATACAGATGTCTGTGGACCATTTAGTATCGGTACTAAATTTGGACACACCTACTTCATTACCTTTACTGATGATTATTCGAGGTATGGGTATTTATATTTAATGAAATATAAGTCTGAATCATTTGAAAAGTTCAAAGAATTCAAGGCTGAAGTAGAAAACAAACAAGGTAGAAGTATTAAAGCACTTCGATCGGATCGAGGTGGAGAATACTTAAGTACCGAGTTTTTGAGCTATCTAAAAGAGAATGAGATTCTCTCTCAATGGACTCCTCCTATAACACCTCAGCTGAATGGTGTCTCGGAGCGTCGCAATCGAACTTTGTTGGACATGGTTCGATCTATGATGAGCTTCACTGAGCTCCCACCTTCGTTCTGGGGCTATGAGCTTGAAACTGAGGTATTGTTGTTGAACAATGTCCACACTAAAGCAGTAGATAAAACTTCATACGAGTTATGGAATGGCAAAGATCCTAAGTATTCGTACTTAAGGATTTGGAGATGTCCTGCTTACGTGAAGCAGACAGTGGGAGATAAGTTGGATAGTCGATCCACCTTATGTTATTTTGTAGGATATCCGAAGAATTCAATCAGATATTATTTCTATCATCCTTATGAGACAAAAGTATTTGTTTCGAGGAATGCCACCTTCATGGAGAAGGAGTTCTTATTAGATAAGAAATACAAGATGATGGAACTCGAAGAAATTCGAGAAGAACCCGAGATACAAAATAACGACCACACACCTCAAGAACCTTCAACGGACACGCCTATATCTAGGAGATCCGAGAGGACTTCTAGACCTCCTATTCGATATGGTCTTCTTCTTGAAGGGGATCAAAGTGAACCCGACATTTGATGTGATCCAAGAAACTTCAAGGAAGCAATTTCTGATGCGGATTCTAATTTATGGCTTGAAGCTATGCAGTCGGAAATAGACTCGATGCATACAAACCAAGTTTGGTCTTTAGTAGATCCTCCCGATGGAATTGTTCCAATAGGGTGTAAATGGATCTACAAGAGAAAACTTGGGCCTGATGGTAAGGTACTTACCTACAAGACACGATTGGTAGTAAAAGGTTATACTCAAAGATAAGGAGTTGACTATGATGAAACTTTTTCACCAGTCGTAATGTTCAAGTCCATAAGAATCCTTATTGCCATAGCAGCATGGTATGACTATGAGATATGGCAAATGGATGTGAAGACTGAATTTTTTAATGGAAACATTAAGGAAGAAATCTATATGATGCAGCCCGAGGGATTCACATCCATGGAAAGCGAGCATAAGGTATGCAAGCTTCAGAGATCAATTTATGGTCTCAAACAAGCATCAAGAAGTTGGAACCAGAAATTTGATGAAACAATAAAGGACTTTGGTTTCATCAAAAAACCGGAGGAACCGTGCGTGTACAAGAAAGTAGTTAAGGATGCGGTGACGTTCTTAGTGCTTTATGTTGATGACATCCTACTCATTGGAAAAGACGTAGGGATGTTGCAGTCAACAAAGATATGGTTATCAGGTAGATTCTCGATGAAGGATTTGGGTGAGGCATCCTATATTCTAGGGATACAGATCTATAGAGATAGATTTAAGAGAATGATAGGACTCACTCAAGCAACCTACATCGACACCATATTGAAAAAATTTTCTATGGATGAGTCCAAGAGAGGACATCTACCTATGTGTCATGGAGTTTCTCTATCCAAGTCTATGTGTCCCAAGACTGACGAAGAGATAGAGAAAATGACACACATACCATATGCGTCAGCCATAGGTAGTATTATGTATGGGATGATATCTACCAGACCGGATGTAGCCTTTGCTCTGAGTGTCACGAGCAGATATCAGGCCAACCCCGGTCAAATGCATTGGAAAGCTGTGAAGGATATTCTTAAGTACTTGAGAAGGACTAAGAATATATTCATGGTTTATGGAGGAAGAGAATTGAAATTGGAAGGCTATACCGACTCTAGCTTCCAAAGCGACGTGGATGACTCGAAGTCAACCTCTGGATTTGTATTCATGCTCAATGGCGGTGTTGTCTCTTGGAAGAGTTCCAAGCAAGACACCACAGCGGATTCCACCACTGAGGCAGAATACATTGCAGCATCAGCTTCTGCTAAAGAGGCCGTTTGGATGAGGAATTTCGTCCAAGAGTTGGGCGTAATTCCTGAAGCTGTTGGTCCAGTTCCGGTGTACTGCGACAACACTGGTGTCGTTGCTCAGGAAAAGGAACCAAGGTCTCATCAAAGATCCAAACACGTACTGAGGAAATACCATATCATCCGGAAGATTGTGGAAAGAGGAGACATCACTGTCGAGAGAGTGACCTCTACAGACAATATCGCTGATCCACTTACTAAGCCCTTGCCAGGACCATTGTTTGACAAACATCGCGAAGCAATGGGATTGCGTAGTGTGACTAGTTGGCTTTAGGGCAAGTGGGAGATTGAAAGAGTGGGTGCCCGGTTAGCCAACTTGTGGCTAAGGGCTTTTGTGACTCTATGTATAAACAATCTTTGTTTAATATAATTTACATTCATTAATAGCATTTTCTTTGTCTTTATTCATATTGTTATATTGTGATATACTATTGATGTTTTAATAAAGACCTTGAATATACTATAGTATAAGTAAGATGAGATAGTGAATAAAGAGAGATCACTATTATGAAACACATCTTATAGTCACTGTATATTCTAAACAGTTCCTAGTCAATTGAGCCGTCCGCTAATAAGGATAAGGATCGCTCGAGATTGAGACTAGCATTTGTGATGCCAAGTACCACGTTTCATTGGTAATGGACATGGAGATGTTCAAAGCATGCAAATGGATATTCATATGATGAATGATCGTACTACCCTATTCGGACTTTCCAAGTGGTTATCACTTATCAAGTGGATAAAGTCCGCGGTTTTTGTTGTACACCATTAGTCCTTACTACTTGAAACATCATTGAGACTCTATATGCTAGTACTGTACTTTTACTCGTTTATCGACTCTATTGGGGTCAACAGGTGTCGGGATTGGGTACAGTTACGACACATATAGGAGTCGATGCTTTGTTGTCAAGGATTCACCACATACTTGCGAGTGTGGATATCCTATGCGATCTGAGGAGATATTAGTGTGACGAATCTCTGGTCAGAGTACATGATGTGTTTTAGGTTACTCGATTTTCCTAGTAACACATGCGATGTCACTATTTGATCTCCAAGATGTAATGCATAGTTATCGAATCTCGAACGACTCTCGATGCACCAATGGTTGTTGATTCGATCGGGATATATGGATGAAGGGACCGTACTGTACGCTAACCAAAATCTACTGGTTCTTGCAGGCACTATCAGTGATACCTAGGGAATCATGGGGCGATGTTGCTAGACGCTCTTACCATGATTCGTTGGGCAAGTCGGAAATTGTTGTTCCGAGTCACAAGGAGTTGTGAGCCCACGGCTAGCTGTATCCCTGAACCATTGAGGGTCACACAATTAATGGATTACTAAACCCCGTTGAGATAGTTAAATTTAAAGAGTTAAATTTAATGAAAGAGAAGTTGGACTTCTTAACTAAAAGGGAGTGGAATTTCCTAAAATGACATAGGGATGGGCATTTTTGGAAATCACTGAATTCGGATTCAGAAAAATTATCTTGACTTTAAAAGGTGCAGAAATGGTTTCTGTGCACATTGGTGAAATCGGTTTATCAATCGGAGTCATGATGAATTTTATATTAATTTCTATAATAACGGGCTTGGCTTGTTGGGCTTAAGTTATGGATTGTGGGCCCTAAGGAGTTAGAGTCCTAATACAATCTAACTTAATCTAGTCTAGAAATTATCTATAAATAGATGAGTAGTGTTCGAAAATCACAAGAATTCATTCTAGCAATTTTCGAAAATCACTCATATTATTTCAAGGGGATTTTCGAAATCCTCTGTCCCTTTTTGAGAAAATTCAGTTTGTGATTTTTACAGAAAATTACATTCTGAATTGACAGATCAAATCTGTTTATTCTCATCGATAAACATCTGATTGATTTCTAGTGCAATCAATCAGAGGGTTTCTGTTTTCTGTTCGTGGACCTGATTTCGGAGATTGATCGTGAAGCCATCGGTTCCCGGGATATACAAGAAGAGCAGATTAAATTTTTTTGGTGTCCATAATCAAGCCGTTGCTTGAAGAGGTAAAAATTTAATTGTGATTTTATTTTTACTTGCATAATTTAATCGTAAAGTTTTGATACCCATGATATGGAATCGTTCCATATATAAAAATAAAATTTTTAAACTTTCGCTGCACCGGGTATCAATTTTTAATTGATCTGAACACGTTTTTCCGACAGCACATATGTATGATTTAGTGATCTTCGTACTTGTAATGTATTAGCAGTACAAAAGATCTTATTATGTAGTACTTTTGTCTTTATTTGTAGTACATATTAGCTTAATTGTGGTATCAATATTACCTAATGTGTGGTACCATAAACACATGTATGAGTTAGTGTTCTTTTTTCTTGGATGATATTAGTAGTACGAATGGTTTTACTATATAGTACTTATATCTTAATTTGTAGTACATTACAGTTTAGTTATGGTATCAATAATCCCTAATGTGTGGTATCATGAAGACATATATGATTTAGTGGTCTTCGTTCTTGTAACGTGTCAACAGTACAAATGGTCTTGTTATGTAGTACTTATGTTTTCATTTGTGGTATACTCAAGCTAAATTATGGTATCAATAATAAGCAATGTGTGGTACTATAAAAATATGTATGAGTTAGTGATCTTTGTTCTAGTGTGATACTAATAGTACAAAACGTCTTACAAAAAAGTACTTATGTCTTGATATGTGGTACAGAATATCTTAGTTTGGGGTATCAATAATACTCATTGTGAGGTACCATGAACATATATATGCTTTAGTGGTCTTCATTCTTGTAAGGTATTAACAGTACAAAAGATCTTATTAGATAGTACTTATGTCTTTAATAGTGGTACATTTTAGCTTAATTGTGGTATTAATAATACCAATGTGTGGTACCATAAACACATGTATGGGTTAGTGATCTTTGTTCTTGGATGATATTAGCAGTACAAATGGTCTCTGTCACGCCCCGAGACCGAGACGTGCCACCGGCGTTGTTTCAAATTCATACAAATTATAAAACAACCAGCCTCGTAGTACAGTATAAACCAAACCAGTCTATTATCATAAATAACTTCAAAACATTGTCTTACAACTCGATAAATCCAAAATAACAAAACCAATGCGGAAGCGTCTAAAAATTTAATAACAAAATATTAATGCAAAAATCCCAATAATAAAAAAAATAATGAAATTTAGTCTTAATATTTCTCTATCACCATCCCCAAAACATGTCTTGTTCACGATCTTCTAAATCGTCCTCTTCATCATCTGGAAGGGAAAAAGTAAGGGGTGAGTGTTTTGGGAAACACTCAGCAAGTGGGGGCCGATCGATCATACCAAAATATATACATATATATATATATATTTATTTCAAAAACTCATGAATTAATTTAAATCATAAACATTTCATATCATGTCTCAACATAGCATAGCATAGCATAAATAACATCATAACATATTTGACATGACATAACATAATCTTTGACAAGACACTGAAATTCATCTCATTATTCGTGGCTAACTGATCAGTCCCCTATATGTAATCCCTCTAAGGGGTGAGGTCATAGCACGGTTATTATACCCACCGTATCAGGGCCATAACATAACATGGTTCGGAAATTCCCTTTCCACTCCTAACTCGAGTCATAACAGTGTCAAAACATATTTTCAACAAATCATAATCATGAACAATATTAAATAACAAAATTCCAACGATTAACATGAGCGATCGAATTTTGTAAAACATACATATAATTTTAAAACATAAGCCCACTTACCGTTATAATTTGCGAGATCAAATACTGTAATTACGTGAAGCTTTGACCGACAACTCTAAAAGCAAAACTCGAACAATATTCACTTCGATTCTTCAAGATTTAGGCCGATTCCTTGGACTTTATTCTACAAAATTGAGGCATGCTATTGGACCAAATTTATTTAGAATAATC
Source organism: Henckelia pumila (assembly GCF_033568475.1). Taxonomy (NCBI): domain Eukaryota; kingdom Viridiplantae; phylum Streptophyta; class Magnoliopsida; order Lamiales; family Gesneriaceae; genus Henckelia; species Henckelia pumila. The sequence goes on from NC_133122.1 coordinate 141,143,498, forward strand.
CTAATTCAAATTCCTAAACAATTCTCACGTGTGAGTGGAAGGAAAAGTGGCTAACAACTTTGGATCCATTAGCCACTTGCCTTTGAAAAGTCTTGAGAATTAAATTGACTCACCTTTGAAAAGAGATTGGCTAATCTTCTGTCTCCTTCCCGTAGCTTTCTTTCTCTAAATAGATAGCCTTGTCTTTCGAACTCAAGGGAAGAAAAGGCAGAACAATGAGCCTTAGATTATCAATTCAAATTTTCAAACTAGGCAGAGAAATAAAACTACCTTAACGACTCGAGATCACTCCACCCAGAACTAAACCTTCAACCGGCAATGAAGAGAGCACCGTGAGATTCCGCAGCTTTGGTCCAAAGATTCAGCCGTTACGATACGTTCGAAACTCGAGCAACTAAGATCTCGAAAGTTTCCAGTCTAGGGGTTAAAATTCGAGCGATAGGGAGAGATTTTATGAAGGTGTGTTGCTGAAGAGTTTGCACGAGAAGGATAGTGCTGAAGGGAGTCGGTTCTTGCACTCAAATAGGAGTCTCAATTCCAGCCTCAATCCCGAGTCTTGAGGGAGAGAAAATTCTGTTTCCATAAACTTTGATTCGGTTGCTGCCAATACAAGATTTGTGTCCAAAATCTCGGTCATCAGATCTTGGAAAAAGGTAAGAAGAGATCTTTCCATATTAGCGTAATCTTGCCGACTAAGTTTCGGGATTTCACAGTCTCACTATGTAGTACTTATGTCTTGATTTGTAATATGCAATAGCTTAATTGTGGTATCAATAATATCCAAACACAGTACCATGGACACATATATGAGTTGTATTCATGCACTCGATAATAATACCAAGTATTAGTAATACTAGTACTACAGTTACGTACACCTGTTACTAATATCATGATCAAAATAATGATACTTCTAGAATATATTAGTACTACATGGGATTGAACCAAAAAACACCAACAACGTCAAGATAAAACCAAATAACACCAACACCAAGAAATTAAATCAGTACTTATGTCTTTAATAGTGGTACATTTTAGCTTAATTATGGTATCAATAATACCAATGTGTGGTACCATAAACACATGTATGGCTTAGTGATCTTTGTTCCTTGGATGATATTATCAGTACAAATGGTCTTACTATGTAGTACTTATGTCTTGATTTGTGGTATACAATAGCTTAATTGTGATATCAATAATATCCAAACACGGTACAATGGACACATGTATGAGTTGTATTCGTGCACTCGATACTAATACCGGGTATCAATAATACTAGTACTACAGTTACGTGCACCTGGTACTAATATCATGATCAAAATAATGCTACTTCTAGAATATATTAGTACTACATGGGGTTGAACCAAAAAACACCAACGTCAAGATAAAACCAAATAACACCAACACCAAAAAATTAAATCATTATATCAATTCAATTTGCAAAACAAAACAAACTACTACTAGTACTACATATTTGAGTCACCAAGATAATTTGATCATCAAATACAAGACTAATTTCATTATCCAAATACTAGATGTACATCCACGCTTCTGAAATGGGGTTCCTGCCAATGTATCATACATCCTTTGACTCCTGCTAAGAAACGAACATTATAAATAAAAAGTTGCAAACAAGAATAAAAATTAAAACATTAAATGCATGTGTTACATATTATCAGAAATCATAATCTTAAACCCCTTCTTTGAATGCACATATGTTATGTTCCTTCGTATGACACCAAAATTTAAGAAATATAATCCGAACCAACATTTAAAAACAATCAACACCAATCAAGAAGCAAATTAAACCTCAAACTTCGAGAGAATCCATTCGGCAATGAAATCGATAAGAAATTGAGATCAACAAAAAGAATAAAGCAAAAAATAATATGAAATCAACTATGACAACTTAAAACCAACGAAAAATGTGAAAATTCAGTAACAAAATACCAACGGAAAATTGAGTAGAATTATAATATATACAATAACATAAATCACGTTTACACACATCATGGTATAAAAAAATCTCACATATAAATAAACAAGAAAAAAAATACAAACCAAAAACCCCCGGACACGCCCTAGTATACTTGTAGATATATATACTGGTATAGACAAAACTCAGACATCAACTCGAGCTATTACTACCTATAGAAGTACCATCTTTGGGCTCCTGATGACTTTAGCTACCTGTCATATCTACACACAAAAACAACAGTAACCCTATGGGGTGTGCGTTCAAACACACCGGATTGTCATTGCAACAAAGTCAAAATGTTTAGAATTAACTAAGAAGTATCATTATTGTAATCAAGACTTTCAGAACTAATTGAAGATAAGGATTACACGTTTCATCAAAACTCATCAATGTTCAATCACATGGATTTCTCGGGATCACATCGTCCTTTAGTCATTGATTTTCAAATAATAAGCACACGCAGTTAAAATAAGAAATTTGCAGTCTATTTTTTTTTTTACTAAATCAATTTAACTTTTTGAAAATAATCGCGTAAGAAGCTATTTTAAATATTCTTGAACCCAAAGAAGAAATTTAAGGGAGTACAATGACCAATCTTTTTCGATGTCGTAGCTAAGAATTTCAATAACTCCTATCAACAAATCTAGCAGCATATGAGGAATCGAAAAAAATTCACAGCTTAATTGAATGCAATAAACCTTACAGGCCTTCTACGATTTTTTTTTTTTGTCTATCCTATTTTACCTTCATTTTCCTCTGTTTTACTATGTTTTCTTTTCCTACGTGTTTGAAGGCAATATACGTACACAAGCTAAAATATCCTCTGCATTCAAGGCATCTACATATACATTTGTTTTGTTTGACCATCTCTTATTTAATTACCAGTTACCACTACAAGGGAAAAGAAGCCAGATATCGTGTCTTCTATATATTTCTTACTATAAAAGTGTGTGTTTTCTTCCATTAAATGTGATTTTGAACACTATTATGATGGTCACATTCTAAATTTCTCATTTTGTACTTAATACTAATTACATAACATTTTTTTTGAATATACGTATAATGGTTTAAGGCATATGGATTGACTAGAATGAGAGTTCAATTTTGATTCTTTCGACCAACGTAGTTAATAATTTGTCAAAAAAATATATAAATTGTTTTATGATTATTGAAAATTTAAACATGATTTCTAATAACACTTTTCGAGGAAAAATATTAATTGAAAGTATTGTAGCAACCACAACACCTGCAAGCATATATGGAACATCAAATAAACTCTTTGTTTGTCTCCTTCTCCACCGATAAAAACGTTAAAATAAATAAATGCCACAAAACTTGTATATGTCATTTGCCAAAGAAAAAAAGAGCTTACTCTTTCGGACACATTGATTGTCCATCGCTTGATTTCCTCAATTTATAGATCTTACTCTGGAATTTTGTAGATTGATGGTTTTTTTCGTCGAGCGAAAACGAGTGGTGAAGAAGAAGATAAAGGAGGAGAATAAGGGGCAGAGTTGAGGAGGTGACTCGCTGGTTTTCAATTTTTCTGATTGGGATTTTTGGTTAGTGCCGAGAGAAATGGTGAAGAAGAGAGAGGGAAAAAAGAAGAATAAAAGGAAAGGTTGAAGAGTTCTTTCACAGGAAATAAAGTTTTAAGTGAATAAAATAATATTTAAATAGAAAATGATATAAAATGTGAAATAGGGAGTTTTGAGAAAGACTTTGGGGGAATCAGGGAGTGCAGAATATAATTTTATAACAAAGGGAGTGATCATGAAGTTGGTGTTTTGATTAGGGATCTATCTCTAGTTTGCCCTTACAGTTTTCTATGTATATATATATATATGAATTATTATTATTAGTTTAAAATATATATATATATATATATATATATATATATGAACGTGACCATTTTTATATTTGTTTAGATACACAAGATTTAATCAATATTCGTTCGTCGTGCACGAGCCATTGGAATCATTTTATCCTCTATTTTCCTAATGGTTCAAAACTTTATACACTAATTTAATTTACAGGTTTAAAAACGTATAGAAACAAAATTTCCAAAAAGTTATTGTATATCTAATTTAATATTATAAATATTTTAACTCAGTCATTCGAAAATTACATTTGGAAAACTGATTAAATTGACCTATCGAGTGTAAGGACGAAATATTAGAATTGGGACAAATAGTTTATTTATTATAGGATACATGTACTTTTATTTTTATAAAGTTAAGTTATTATTAATATACATTTATTCAATTTTTATCATAAAATTAAATTAGTTCTTTTTCTTTACTAAAATTTTGTACTCATCGTGATTACATGAAATCTAGCTGGAACAATGAAAGAAGAATATCGTCTACTCTATTTAAAATTATAATTATTTTATATGATAAAATATAATAATAAAGAATATTATTGTGATCGTCGTGCAGCATGCTAAATGCTTTGTTACCAATTCAAGTTGCCTAGCTATGTTTTAAATAACGCAAAATTAAATAAATTTTTCGCTACTATATTAATTTACTAATCGCAAATAGAATAATGAAATTAGGATTTGGAAGTGGCTCAATGTAATGGTTCCCTTTAGATTTATTTTTAAATTTGTTTAGAGATTCCTTTAAAATTTCAACTTTCCATAGTTTGAGCAAGAAGTATAGTCCTAGGTACTGCTGAGTTCAATAACAAAAAAATTCATGTGAGATGATATCACAGGTCAATTTTAGGAGACGAATATTTTATTTGTGTCATTTATGAAAAAATATTATTTTTATTTCAAAAGTATTATATTTTATTGTAAATATGAGTTGGTTGACTCATTCATAGATAAAGATCTGTGACATCATCTCACCAGAGACCTACTCGTTAATAATTTTTCTTTGTAGGTGGATTATCGAAATGTAACCTTTGGATTGTTAAATGGTTTTAAAAAAACTTCGATAGATAGCTCATTATAAAATGACAAACACTCGATCATATCATTGGATATCATGAAAGTCAATATCACATGTTCGATTTTCGTAAATTGTCATGAATGCAATTATTAAGATGGGTTTGTCGGTGTGCAATACTGTCCTAAAGATTTGATTTACATTATTAGTGTCATCTATAACTTTGAGTAAAATGACAAACACCGGATCTTACATCATGAGAACGAACCACAATGTTAATGAATTATTAATTCATTCTGACTCTTTTTCACATACATTTACATTAGATATATTTCAAGTTTGGAGTTTAATCAACTACCTCTTTGTGAAATAAATAAATATCTTTAGAATAGACCCCTTAGTCAGTCAAGTAGTACTCAACATAGATAGTAAAATGCATTTGCCTATGAGCTTGGGTAGGACCCGAACCTGATATAGTTGGTTTTGGTATATTTTTTGTACGAGATGTTCGTACAAACATTTCACTAAAAACAAACATTTGGTATTCATTAATATTTTTTTTTACAAGTGAAATATTCGAGCAAACAATAGATCAATAGTATTTCTCCCGATACAAATTAGAATCACTCACCCGACCTTAACGTCCAGCAAACAGCAACATGTAATCCCACGGTTTGATGTGAAGACAATGGAACCACCAAACTATAAGATTGCTTTTGCTTAATTAGATATACTCGATCATTCGTCGGTACATTTAAAGCCCATCAAAATAAACAAAAGATTGCAAACGTTTGAGGGACATAAATAGAAAACCGAGAAACTACATGGTATAATAATGTATTATCCCCACCTTTCATATAATCACTGTAATAACTGCTGAGAAACAGATACAGACTCCAACATATTCGAGTACTACTTCTATCCTTGTGAAATCAATACTCGTAATATTACTCATTTTTCTCTGAACTGAAAAAAGAATGCTTCCACCTCTCACTTAATCAATCAGTTATTTCCTGAAACTAAATCCAAGTGATGACTTTTTATATTTTAGTACGCAACACAAATATGTATATTTTTAAGAAATTACACATGCAAGAAACTCAAATATTTCACATTGTGTGTGTTTCCAACTCTCTCGTCCAACTAGAGATCTGCCCCGAATCAGACCACGGCTAAGGGAGCGTAGTGATCGAAGCTACTCCGACGAACTCTCGTGCTATGAATCGGATTCTTCTTAACCACACCAGCTTCCATTTCTCTGCTAGAAATCCCCTTACCAAATGCCACAGAGTACTTTTGCTTACTTTTAAGCTGTAAAACGCCATCTTTTGCAGCTCCTCCCTGTACAAGAATCCTAATAATCCCTGTATAGTTTAAAGATTCAGCAATTTGAACGGCTGTGACACCCTTATTGGTTTTCGCTTCAACGTCGGCTCCTCTCTTTACGAGCAATTCGATCGCATCCGCCTGCCCTGACTCCACAGCACAGTGCAATGCTGTGTATCCATCTTCATCTTTCGCATTGACATCGATGCCCTTTTCGATCAAAACTCGTGTCACGTCCACACGTCCCTTAAACGAGGCACGGTGAAGCGCGGTCCAGCCGTTCTGGTCTCGCCCGTGAATCGACGCCCCATTCTCAAGAAGCTTGATGATCATCCTCAGCTCTCCCTTTCGGGCAGCGGCACATAGGTTGTCAGCAAGTTTCAGGGCGTCAAATAGGTTCGTGTGACCGTTTTCAACCGCAAGATCGTAGGCCGTCTTACGTTGTTTGTTCCTTATATCTTTATTTGCCCCCTTATGGAGCAGAAGTTTCACCATTTGCTCATCTCCTAAGGTGGAGGCTATGTGCAGAGGAGTGTCACCATCACTTGCGTTTCTAATGTCGGATCTTGCGGCATTGGCTAGCAGCAGCCGGGCACAGTCTCGTCGTTTCTCTTCGACGGCTAAGTGCAGCGCAGTGTTTCCGTCTTTGGTCAGCGAGTTCGGATTAGCGCCTTTGAGTAAAAGATGCCTAAGAACTTGAACATGACCATTCCCTGCAGCCAGATGGATTGGACCCCAAGTGGAAAATTCTGATCTTTCCGGGCTGGCTTTGTGAGCCAAGAGTAGCTCAACTATCAGTTCTTCCCCCGTGGCAGAAGCGGCCTCGAGTGGGCTCGATCCGGTTCGGTTGGTAGCCTCGACATCTGGCTCGAATTCAAGCAACAACTGGACCAAATCAGGCCTACTCTGAGCCACAGCTAAATGTAACAAAGAATTTCCCTCAAAATCAACAGAATCAGAGGCTCTCGAATTCTGATCACTCTTTTCAAGAACCTCCCTGATTTCATCCATACATCCTTTAGCCACCAAACTGCTCAAAACCAATGATCCAACGAACATGATCTTGATCCCACTATCAGAGTACACCTGTTTCTTCTTGTTAGTGAACCAATCGTTCGGAACCGAATCATAAGTGGACGTCGGATTCTTGACAGCTGCTCCGGGAGCCACCACACTTTGCAAAACGAAGGAATCATCGCAATGCGGGTACCGGTATGGCAGCGACGAATTCGGGGAAAGCTGGTAAGTGATTTCAAGCGTGAGTGTGGCCAGAGGTAGTATGATCCCCGAGTGTGGGACGACCGTGTACCGCGTCTTGTTCAATGGTTGGATGCGAAACGCAACAGGCATCGTGTGCATAACGTTGCGTAAACTGAGGGAACCGGAGCATTTCTGCCCCGGTTCGACTTTGATCGCCACAGTGTTGGATGGCTCTAAGCTTATTAGCCTATCCATTGTTGGAATTTTCAAGTTGATATTTTTCAAATATATATTATGAAAAGATCATTTGGTGGTGGTGATGTGAATGATATTGTTGAAAGAGTAAAGCTCCAACTCCAAGCAACTGAATGGAGTGGCAAGCAGCCGGCTTTAACAAGGCAGCGCCACTTGTTGGAGTTGAAATCAATGAAGACTTGTTCTATTCTGTGTCCGACTTGCGAAATATATAACCAACTTTATATATATTATATCAAAGAGAAAAGGCATTTTTTCAATTATATTTCTTTTTAAATATTTATTTAATCATTCAACTACTTTCAAATATAAAATTTTGATGTCAGATGAGCTAAAAATCACCGACATTTAACTTCTTATTTTAGTTTTGAAAGAGGGAAAGTACCTCTCATTTGGCACATATAATTAACTATTGAGAACTTAATAATCAATAAGTATTAGGTTTCTTGTGAGACGATCTCACGAATCTTTATGTATGACGGATAAACCATGTTCATACTTACAATAAATAGTAATAATTTTAGCATCAAAAGTAGTATTTTTTTTTTAAAAGGTAGTATTTTATCATGGGTGATCAAATTAGAAGATTTGTCTCACAAAATTTACTTGTGAGACCGTCTCACCGAAGATTTTGTGATAATGAAAGCTTAAAAAAACTAATTCTTAATTACTTGGTTATACTTATAGTTGTATAACAGAAATTAAACAAGGGTACATAAAAAACAAAAGGAACGAAAAATCAAACTCAACGTGAAATTTTTTAAAAGAAATTTATAATTTCTCGAGGTCATTTTCAGTGCCTTGTAAAGTTTTGTGATGTTAAAAGATAAATAATTTCACATTGTAACAACTAACAAGGCAGCATACAGTTGAAGAAAGTGACACATGAAAGCTAAACGATTCCATTTATAACAATAAAAATCGAATTCGAAATCTACCAGATGCCATTTCCATATCTTGTGCTATATATGAAAAATACGGTAATATGATACTATTGATTATTGATGATATCGGAACATATAAAATTTTAAATCACTTTTCTTGGGATTTAATGGATATATTTTAGATACTTATAATATCCTATAGTTCAGTGTCCCCAAAGCTACTACTACTATGTAACATATATAATTTAGTCTAATCTAATCTAATCTGACTTGTAACAGTAAGTTGGGAAATTAGTAAAAATCTTTTTCAAGTCCGATCGAGATTTTTTCTGAAGCTTCAATTCTATATATCAAAGAAAAAAAAAACTACAACAACATAGAGAGAGAAAATAATTAGGTATAATTTTTTTTTCTTTAAAAAAAACGACCAAATAAATAAAAAAAAATAAAATTTAAAGATTAATGGACCCCTTCAAAGAACCAATGAAGAACTACAATGTAATAAACAATTTAAAAGAATTACAATATCAATGAATGTTTGAAATATAATAAAAAGATTTGATGGTTGTCTGATTGCTTGTCATATAGGGTCCCCCAAAGAAGTTGCCACTGTCCACTCATGGAATTTGTCAAATCTATGACTTATTCTTTGTTCTTATATGTTATAAAAGGGCTAGCTTCGGAATCAATTTTAGGTTATATTGGCTAGAAAAATATTTCATTGAACTTATGTATTTATCTATATCTATATTTTCGTATTTTAAGCAAAAAAAAAATATTTAAATAAAGACTGTTGTTCTATTTTGTGTGATCTAAATTTTCTAGAGTTTCATTTTGCTATCTCTAATCTCCATTTTTCTTGTAACGATGCATCGTCGATCTTGACATATATATTGTGGCACAATCTCTATCTCAATAAATAAATCACACATGTATTTAATATAATTTTAATTTATTTTATATATATATAATTTCATACAGTATCCATATAAAATACTAAAAAAGAAAAAAAAATCAAGGAGAAATTGCATATATCACCCCTGTGATATACATGGTTCGCTGATAACCCCTTGTGTAATATTTTTGAGCTAAAAACCCCTGTGTTTCCGGATCTGTAGCACACGCATACCATTCAGAATTTTACCATAAAAATAACGAAATTTCCCATATCTTATCTTCCCAAAGGAAGTACGAATCGGGTAAATTGATGTGTGTGTTTTGTTCGTATAGAAAAGAGGGTCACAGATCGGGGTTTTTTTTGGAAGATTGGTGGTCGGAGTTGGTCGGAAATTAAAAAAAACTAGTCGGCTTCGTGGTGAGTACCAACGTAAGATTGGAGCTGTAGCTCGACATATTGAGGGAAAAAAATGAAGAGAAAAATGTCGAGGCTTGTAGAGGAGGTGAAGAGGAGTCTAAAGCAAGCAAGGAATGTCGGAAATACGGTTGGACGGAGTCGTGATCGGAGAAGTTGAAGGTGATGAGTTCAATGGCCGAACTGAATGGGTATGATTTAAGGGTATTTTGGACCAAATTTATAAAAAAAAAAACCCTTGCATTTTCGCATCTATCCGCGCGTGAGCCACAAAATCCAGCAGGAGGGGTGCGCGTGCTACAGATCCGGAAACACATGGGGTTTTTAGCTCAAAAAAATTTCACAAAGGACTATCAGCGAACACGAAATTTCACAGGGGTGATAAATGCAATTTTCCCAAAAATCAATTATCCAAAGCACCGAATGCACACATATAATTTGATATAAACACTATAGTCGTAAATAACTAACACATATTTAAAAATTCTAGCTCGTCTCTATTTTTTTGTTTTTGGGGGGGAAAGGTTGTAAATTTTTTCAAAAATCATATTACGTGTATTTTTTTTTAATTTTTTTATAGAATTTTTTTTAAAAATAATTTCTTTAAATCTTTTTTCTTTTTTTTGAAAGCTTCTTGAAATCATTAAAAATTGTGTTAATTGATTTGGGCCAGTAGTCGTCGTTTTTGCATCTCAGACCCTTACAAACTGGATAAAATATCAAAGCTACCGTAACATTTTATGAAAGAGCTTTAATTTAATTTGCAAGAAGAAAAAAAAAATCGAAATAAACAGAAAGATCGAAGTAAATATTATATATATATAAATTACATATAAAAGCATAACATTAATAACGATAATCAAACTTCAAACCACACATTAACATATATATATATATATAAACTTTTAAGATTGGCAAACACTTAAATAAACAACGCTTTTATTTCCTTAGCTTTCCCCAGCTTATTTGCCATCTAACAATACCAGTGGAACACATGAAAGCATACCCCATACATAACCTGCAAAAATTAATAAATGAAGAGTAGATGTTAGCCAAGCCATTGATAAATAAGGTCAATAAAATATCCTATAAAAATTAAAGTTTTTACCATCTCAATTCCTATATCCAAAAGCTAGATTCATTTCACTGAACACTTATAACTTATAACTTATCTGATTCCAACGTCCTAAATATAGAACGAGGTCTCGAATTTAAAACTCAGTTATATTAATTAATTAACATCTCCGTGAACTCAAAAATAATTCATACCTTAACTTACACGAATAAGATTAATCGCTGTCGCTGCTGCTGCTGTCACCATGGTCGTGCCCATGTTCTTTATTTTTCCTTTCCTTCTTCTTATTCTTCTCTTTTCCGCCCTCTCCATGGACTTTGCCCTTGATCTTATCAACCAAACCCTCCTTTTGTTCGGGCTTGTGCTCGCCATATCCATGTTCGGGCTTGTGCTCGCCGTATCCGTGTTCGGGCCTGTGCTCGCCGTATCCGTGTTCGGGCTTTACGTACTGGTCGTGGCCTTCACCCTTGTATTCATCATGTTTCTCGCCTTCCTTCTTCCCACCCTTGAATTTCTCTTCTATCTTGTGGATTATTCCAGCCATTTTTTTTTTTACTTTATATCTTTCTTACAAACTAATTATGCAAAGTGAATGCAATATATATATATATAAGATTAATTGTACGTGCTAGTTGTTTGAGGAGAAGTTGGGATTAAGTTCAGCTATTTATAGGCACTAGCCGCACTACAAAGGTAGACGACTGACTATATTCCTTTTCTATATATTAAAATTATATATATTGCTATATATAATAATATGTATATTCTATATATTAATTATCATGTATGTATACTATTATATAAAAGCTGAGAGCATTAAAAAAACTATTTTTTGGTATGACATTAACACACCAATTTTTTTTTTGTATTTTGCCCTTCTCTGATATAAAATTATACAGAACTTTTCCACTAAAAAAAACTCAACCACCTTAAAAAACATTATGTATATATATATTATGTTGCACGTGCAACGCGTGTGCTACGTCAATAGTTTTGATTATGCCGCGATATCCGATATATATTGAAGTACAATAGGTGTATACATATATATATACATCAATGGAAAATATAGAATTAACACGTAATATATATTTATTGAGAAATAAAGATGAGGGGAACTTGAGATGGTACAACATGGCACCGATAATATTAATTAATCCATTCTATATTATTATATAACCTTTGGTTATGTGAAACGGTTTTATAAGTTAATTTGGTGAGACAAATTTTAGAAAATGCTTGCAAAAGATTATTGTGAAGACTAATTTTGACTCAATATCAGGATCAATGGCCAAGATTAAATAGGTCTACTTAATCTGATTCAACGGCTGAGATTGATGGAAGAAGGTTAGCCTTCATTTTAAATCGTTAACACGAGAGTTAGTTAGACTAATTGATTAATCTTTGATTCTCATCTTCGACTTTGTGGCTGCTGGTGGAATATCACTTTTCTCTGTAACAGAGCTCGAGATTACCAACTCTCAGAAAATCGAAGCTGCTCCTATATTCTTCTATGTTCATTAGAGAGTTTAGTGAATATTAAGTCTTGTACGATCGTTTCTCTGTGAGATTGAGAGTGTTGTATCTTCAATTACAATCATTTAGTGGATTCATATTGGATACACCCCAAGAACCTTGGATGTAGGATATTCATATCCGAACCAAGTAAAATCGTGTGTTGATTGTGTTCTTATTATTTCTGGCGTGTTTGTCTTTGATTGAATTGTTTTCTTCTCTCTCGCGTGCTGTTCTTGGATTAAATCTCAACAAATTGGTATCAGAGAGCGTGGTTATTCATTGATCGAGAGGTCTATCTTGAGTTCCTCTAGAGGTGTTCATTTTTCTGTCTAAGTGAAGTTCTTGAGTTGTTCTATTGAAGATGTCTACTGGCCAGGGACTATCTCACAATATGCCAATATCAAGATTCGAACTGGAGAAATTTGATGGGGAAAATGATTTCAATCTCTGGAGAGAAAAAATGATGGCTCATCTTGGAAATTTGGGGTTGGACGATGCTCTAAAAGGAGAGTCAAAGATGCCTAATTCAATAAAGAACAAAGAAGAGATACTTAAAAAGGCAAGAAATACAATTGTTCTGAGTTAAGGAGATCAAATTCTCAAAAAAGTAGTGAAGGAAAAGACGGCCTGTGAAATGTGGATGAAACTAGAACAATTGTATATGACCAAGACTCTACCCAATAGAATCTACTTGAAGCAGCGGTTCTATGGATTTAAAATGGATGAAAATAAATCCATAGATGAAAATATAGATGAATTTACAAAGTTTCTATCTGTAGTGACCCTTACCCAGATCACCTACTAAACAGAACTTAGGCATGCAATTAATTTAATTAAACAGAAATCAGAATTCAACTGCGAAAACCATAACATTTATACAATCCCAAGAAAAGGAATCTCTAAATATCCAAAAATATACAACCAAATCGAATAGCTGTATAAACCCAAAACAACAGAATAAAAACCTAAACGAAGCTCCAGCTGATCAACCACTGCCTAGCCCCTCTTGGATCCACCCGCCTCGTCCAAACGCAAACCTGCCCCATGGAATAGGGTGTCCAGAAACACAGAGTACGAGACGTGAGCATAAAACGCTCAGCACGAGAGTATGAGTATACATGCATGCAAAGTGAACTCCCTATAAACTCAAGGTCAAGGATCAGAGAACAAAGATAGACCAGGCCCTGCTATGTAGCACGCTGTGCCGTCGCTGCAGGAGGTGACTCCCATACCAAAATACCAGTGGATATGCCGGATCCAAATTGATTGAAGTCCAACCACTAACAGGATAGGGTAAAACCCTACTATAGACATCTCGAACGAGATAGCTCAATATGCAAATGAATGCAGCATAAATCAATGACATATAAATCATGCAGTCACATAATACATGCATACTCAGTCAGGATATCTCGAACAGTAATTTCGTACCTCAAATACTAGGCAAGTGCTATCAGTCCTAGGTCCACGCCTATAATCCGCGCTACACTGCCAAATGATACTACTATCATTATAGCGCTCTAAAAGCCTTAACTAAGATAAAAGCATACTCATAAATATTTTTAGGAAGCAAAAGCTATACCTTCGTCCGTCGTTAGCACTTTGCTGTCGATTGCCTCAAAACTAGGCCACAGCTCCGCCACGACGCCTGGATCGCTATGCCACTTCCGGATTCCCAACGGGATGCCTAGAATTCCCTAGATCTGAGTTAGAAGGCTAAGGAATCGAGAGAAAAGAGAGGAATTGATGCACTCAAATGTGAGCTCGGCACCCCTTATTTATAGACAGAGTTCGGGCCCTCCGAACTGACTTCGGAGCCTCCGAACACGTTCGGATCATCCGAACTGGACTTCGGATCGTCCGAACCCAATATTACGTCATTTCTTACGTCAGCATAATGATGTCATCCATGACGACTGTCGGCAGCACGTTCGGAGCGTCCAAAACACTCTTCGGATCGTCCGAACTCACCAACGGAGCCTCCGAACCCGACTTAAGTAAATACGATTAGTTCCTTAATCTCTTCGTTTGGTTACGGGCCACTACATTCTTCCCCACTTAAGATATTTCGTTCTCGAAATCAAATCTTAAGTACTGAATGTAAAATATCATGAAGAAACATTCTTTAATCAACTAAACGATTACAGAGTTCACAACTGATTACAACTCAAAATGAAATCAAAACAACTCAGGATGTTATTTACGCATCCTGCTTTCGAGCTCCCAAGTAGCTTCCTCAGCGCCTCTACGCTGTCATTGCACTAAAACCAGAGGAATGACTTTGTTCCGCAAGACCTTATCCTTATGATCCAGGATACGAATAGGTCTTTCAACATAGGTCAAATACTTATCTACTTGAACTTCAGACCACTGCAGAATATGAGACGGATCTGCCACATACCGTCGCAACAGAGATACGTGGAACATGTTGTGAATACTGGACAGATACGGTGGCAAAGCCAAACGATAAGCCAAATCGCCAATGCTCTCCAAGATCTCAAACGGACCGATAAATCTGGGAGACAACTTGCTCTTAAGGCCAAATCTGAGAATCCTGCGGAAAGGTGACACCTCAGAAACACTTTCTTCCCGACATCAAACTGCAAAGGCCTACGCTTAGTGT
This sequence comes from Henckelia pumila, assembly GCF_033568475.1. Taxonomy (NCBI): domain Eukaryota; kingdom Viridiplantae; phylum Streptophyta; class Magnoliopsida; order Lamiales; family Gesneriaceae; genus Henckelia; species Henckelia pumila. Next base: position 141,158,563 of record NC_133122.1, read on the forward strand.
TGGCATAGCTGGTCTGACGATCCTGTGCAGTCTTAATTCGTTTCTTGATCTGATCAACAATATCTACTGCCTGTTGGATAAACTCTGGTCCCTCAGCCTGTCTCTCCCCCACTTCTTCCCAGAAGAGTGGAGTACGACAACGTCACCCGTACAACGCCTCAAAAGGTGTCATCCCAATGCTAGTATGATAGTTGTTGTTGTACGCGAACTCGATCAATGGAAAATGATCCTGCCAGGCTGAACCAAAATCCATAACGCACGCTTGAAGCATATCCTCCAACGTACGGATAGTGCGCTCTGACTGACAATCTGTCTCCGGATGATAGGCAGTACTCAAACTGAGAGTAGTACCCATCGTACGCTGAACACTCCCCCAGAACCTAGAAGTGAACCTGGGGTCTCGATCGCTGACAATGCTCACAAGCACTCCATGAAGTCAAACGATCTCCTGAACATACAGACTTGCCATGCGATCCACAGAGTACTCTCGACTATAGGAGATGAAATGCGCTGACTTGGTGAGTTGGTCCACCACAACCCAGATAGCATCACAATTCCTCGAGGACATCGGCAAATGGGTCACAAAATCCATCGTGATAAACTCCCATTTCCACTCAGGAATAGGCAGACTGTGAAGCAAACCTCCAGGTCGTCGGTGTTCTACCTTGAATTTTTGACACACCAAACATCTCAAAACATACTGATACACGCTGCGTTTCATCCCCTTCCACCAAAACCAAGTACGTAGATCCTTGTACTTCTTGTTGCTTCCCGGATGAATACTCAACTTGGTGCGATGTGCCTGAGACAAGATCTCCTCTCGCAACTCTTCATCCTGAGGAATCACAAGTCTACCAGACAAACACAGAAAACCATCTGACTGATAGTGAAATCCAGACGAGCTACCCTCGTTAGCTAGGCGAGCTAAACGTTGGGTCTTTCAGTCAGACATCCGAGCATCCCGAATCCGCGAATACAAAGCTGGCTCAGATAATATTGCAAACATCTGGGTACTCTGCATACCTTTCTTATGCTTGAAGGTATACCCCGAAGTACAACAGTCACTGATCGCACTAGACATCGAACAAGTCTGCAGTGCAAATAGTCGCACCTTGCGACTCAAAGCATCAGCGGTGAGATTAGCAGCTCCCGGATGATACTTAATCTCGCAATCATAGTTCTTAAGCAAATCCATCCAACGTCTCTGCCTCATGTTCAATTCCGCCTGAGTGAAAAAATATTTGAGACTCTTGTGGTCGGTGAAGATCTTAAATTTCTCGCCATATAGATAATGACGCCAGATCTTCAAAGCGAACACAATGGCTGCCAATTCCAAATCATGAACTGGATATTTGTCCTCGTGAAGCTCCAGCTGTCTAGAAGCGTATGCAATCACATGTCCATTCTGAGTCAGGACACAACCTAACCCCTGAAGAGAAGCATCAGTGTCAACCGCCGTCGAAGCTCACAGAAATTCTCCGCACACTCGGAGGACCACTCGAAATCAACACCCTGTAAGAGTAGGTGCCCAGTGAGCCAACTATGTGGCTATGGGCTTTGATGACTCTTTGTATAAACAATCTTTTGTTTAATATTATTTACACTTTTATTAATGGCAATGACTTTATATTACTTCATATTGTTATATTGTGATATACTATTGTTGTTTTGATAAAGACCTTGAATATACTATAGTGTATGTAAGATGTGGTAGAACATGGGGATGTCTATCATGAAATACATCTTATAGTCACTGTATATTCTAAAACCGTTCCTAGTCGATTGAGCCGTCCGATAATAAGGATAAGGATCGCTCGAGTTTGAGACTAGCATTTGCGATGCGGAGTACCACGTTTCATTGGTAGGGAACATGGAGATGTTCGAAGCATGCAAATGGATATTCATAGGATGAATAATCGAACTACCCTATCCGGACTTTCCAAGTGGTTATCACTTATCGAGTGGATAAAGTCCGCGATTTTGGTTGTACACCATTAGTCCTTACGACTTGAAACATCATGGAGACTCTATATGCTAGTGCTGTGCTTTGACTTGTTTACCGACTCTATGGGGGTCATCAGGTGTCGAGATTGGGTACAGTTACGACACATATAGGAGTCAATGCATTGTTGTCAAGGATTCACCACATACTTGCGAGTGTGGATATCCTATGCGATCTGAGGAGATATTAGTGTGACAAATCTCTGGCCAGAGTACTTGATGTGATTTAAGAAATGGTTTCTTAGTAGCACATGCGATGTCACTAATTTGATCTTCAAGATGTATTGCATAGTTATCGAATCTTGAGCGACTCTCGATATACCAATGGTTGTTGATTCGATCGGGATATTTGGATGAAGGGACCGTACTATACGCTAACCAAAATCTACTGGTTCTTGTAGGCACTATCAGTGATACCTAGGGAATCATGGGGCGATGTTGCTAGGCGCTTTACCTTGATTCGTTGGGCAAGTCGGAAAGTGTTGTTCCGAGTCACAAGGAGTTGTGAGCCCACGGCTAGCTGTATCCCTGAACCATTGAGGGTCACACAGTGTAATGGAGTTTTTAATCCCCGTTGAGATAGTTAAATTTAAAGAGTTAAATTTAATGAACTAAGGAGTTGGACTTCTTAAATAAGAGTAAGGGAGTAGGATTTCCTAAAATGACATAGGGATGGACATTTTTGGAAACCACTGAATTCGGATTCAGGAAAATTTATTTTGACTTTAAAATGTGCAGAAATGGTTTCTGTGCACATTGGTGAAATCGGTTCATCAATCGGAGTCACGATGAATTTAATATTAATTTCTGAACGTGCGGGCTTTGCTTGTCGGGCCCTAGCTTATGACTAATGGGCCCTAAGGTGTTAGTGGCCTGCATTATAAATAAGTTATTGCAGTACAGAAATTACAGACAACAGGTCATTATTTTTGAGAGCAAAAATTTCGAACCCTAGCCCCTCTCTCATAAAGTTTCGGCCGAACACTCCCACTCTGTCAGAGAAAATTTCGGTCTGTGATTTTGAATCGCAGTCAGGAATAACGAATCAGATTCGTTTAATCTCTTCACAGAAAACTTCTGATAGATTTTCTAGTGCAATCTATCAGAGGGATTTAAACCCCATTCGTGGACCTGATTGAAGGAGTTCATCAGTTCCTGGGAGATACAAGAAGCGCAGAGAAATCTGTGTGGTGTCCATTAATCTCGATTCGAGATTGAAGGTAAAATTTAATTAATTGTTATTTGAATTTTACACACACAATAATTTAATCGTTGAATGGTTGATACCCACACCATGGAATTGTTTCATGATAAAAATTTTTAAATTTCCGCTGCACCGGGTATCAATCGTGATTGATCTGACCACCAGTTTTTTCCAACAGTGGTATCAAAGCCAGGTTGCTCAGATCAAACGATTGAATTAATCAATTGTACAAAATTTTTGAGTCTCGGTTTTTGAAACAAAATAAATATTTTTAAATAAAATTTTTTTTCCGGGGCAAAACCCGGGCAGCGATTGGATCGCTGCCCGGAGGGGGCGGCGATGGTCGCTGCCCCCGGGGGAGGCGCACGGCGCCGCCCAGGGCGGCGACCATCGCCGCCCAAAGGGGGCGCACGGCGCCGCCCAGGGCAGCGCTCGGCGCCGCCCAGCGGCGGCACCAGGCGCCGCCAGGGCAGCGAGAGTCGCTGCCCTAAGGGGGCAGCCGGGCTGCCCCCGGCCCGCGCCCCGGGTGCGGGCCGGCCCGGGAGTGTCCCGGGCGGCCCGCGGGAAAAATTATTATTTTTATTAAAAATTAATTTTAATATGTTAAAATTTTATTTTTGGTCCGATCAAAAATTGTTTTTGATTGGTTCACGAGATTTCGGATCGAATTGTTCGAGTCCGTAAATTTTAAAATTGATTTTGGATAAATTTGAATTTTTGGAAAATTTTAATATTTTATCCGTAAATTGAATTTTGAAATCAATTATTTTGGTACAATTGATGATAAGATATGATCTTATGATATATTGAGTAAAATATGATTTTATTTGTAAAATTGGATTTTATAGATAAAATATGATTTTATTTGATATAGAGATAAAATATGATTTTATATGTGAAATGAGTTTTTATATATAAAATATGATTTTATCTTGTTTAAATTTGAATTGCCACTGCATGTTATCCAATAAATTAATTTTGAATTAAATGTTATTGGATAAGGATGATCGATTGCCATGACCAATTTTGTAGGTGTATGTTAGGAATTTACATTTTGTTTTTATTGTTGTTGGTTTTATTAATGGGCCTGGTTTATGGCCCGATATGAATGTCATATGTAATAAAAGTGGGCTTGGTTTATAGCCCGTTCCCACCCCTAAAAATGTATCCCCTACTTGTCATTGTTATTTATTGTAAATGCATTAGATTTAGTGGGAGATCAAGATTTGAAGACGGTGGGCCCAGCAGACAATAAAGACTGAAGAAATGTAAATTGGAAGCACATGTAATAGGATTGCATTGCATACTGCATATTACCTAGGATTGGACTAAGACCCGTGATTGGCAACCACGGGTCAATTAGAAATGGAATCGATCATCCTATATAATATTTGATATTATGATTGTATGCATGTTTAGACATAAATTGCGTGAATCCGGCAAGCATGCAATAAAATGAATATGATGAGACAAATATTTTTATAATTAAAAATCCCTCATTTTAAATATGATTTAAAATTTATATCAAGATAAATAAAGGAAATTTAAATTTGTTTAAATGTTCCCACCTTCCATCAACGGTCAATGTATGTGATGCTACCCGCGGATACGGTCGGCTCATATTATTGGGGGGGCCCGTTCGTCGGAAGCTGTACATTGGATCGACAAATGTTGTAAGTTGGGTGGAACTCCCATGGGATCGGCTCATATTATTGGGGGATCCACATGGCGACCGTCCATCACAACTTAATATTGATGGGTCATCTTGACATGTCACTTTAAACGGCGTCATATTATTGGGCCCTTATTGGACATGAGGTAAACACATGGGGGTTGCTTTGGAAGCAATTGGGCTCTACCTTTTGAGAATTATGGTTGGCTGATATTATTCGGGACCATAAGTTTGTCAATTGGACTCCATGTTCTCACTAAGGAAAAAGTTTCCCGTTTTCACTAGAGGGTGGTGAAATCGTTAAAATAGTGGGAGTGAGATTCATAAAATTAAATTCGCCTATTTTATGTCTTAGTAAATTGTTAAACAATCATTGATATATGTCTGTTTTTCTTTTCAGTATTTCATACAATGAATTCGCGAAATCCATTATTCTCGATCCTCGAACAAAACAAGTTGACTGGCGCCAACTATACGGAATGGTTCCGGAAGTTGAAGATTGTCTTAACTTCGGAGAAAATGCTCTACGTGTTAGAGAAAGCACCTCCGAAGGAAGCACCAGCTGACATAAGTCCGGAGGAATTGGCCAAACTTGATGCATGGTGTGACCATGACATCAAGACCAAATGCTATATGCAAGCCTCGATGTCTGATGAACTCCAGAGGCGATTTGAGGACACGGTGAATGCTGCTGACATTCACACGCAACTCAAGGAACTTTTTTGGGGCTCAGTCGAGGGCTGAAAGGTTCGCTACTGTTAAGGAGTTGATGACGTGCCGCATGCGTGAAGGGACTTCGGTCCGTGATCATGGGGTACGAGTGATTTGGCTCATACAGAAGTTGGCGACCCTAGATTTGGTGTTGGAGCATGAACTCAATGTGGATTTATTGCTTCTGTCTCTTCCTTCTTCATTTGATGGATTTGTGATAAATTTTAATATGAACATGATAGAGGCCACCCTTGAAGAGATGGTCAATATGCTCGTTACATATGAATCCACACTTAAGAAGGATAAGCCAGCTTTCTTGGTGGGCTCCTCATCTTCTGCGAAGAAGGGGCCAAGTATGAAGGGCAAGAAACGTTCTACCCCACCCAAGAAAGTCGAGCCCGAGAAGAAGCAAAAGACAAAGGCTTCAAACAATGGAAAATCCAAGGATGTTTGCCATTACTGCAAGAAGCCGGATCATTGGAAGCGCAACTGCAAGGAATATCTTGAGCAGTTGGGAACTGCAAAGGGTATGTTCTATATTGAAATAAACATGTCACTTAATACAACTTCTTGGGTATTGGATACCGGATGTGGATCTCACATTTGCAATGATTTGCAGGTGATGACAAGAAGTCGCAGGCTTAGAATGGGTGAGACCCAGCTGAGGCTCGGGAATGGTTCCAGAGTTGAAGCTACGGCCATTGGAGATGTTTGTTTGACTTTGCAGAACGGTTTTAAATTATTGTTAAGAGATGTTTTATTTGTGCCAGATTTAATTAAAAACATTATTTCTATTTCTATACTTGATAGAGATGGTTATTCTTGCAATTTTGTGAATGGGATTTGCAATATTTACAAGAATGAATGTTTAATTGGAAATGGACAACTTGAAAACGATCTATACAACTTAAAACTAAAAGACGTTCCAGTGAATTATGTTGATAAACCGGCGACAACAAACAAAAGGAAAATCGATAGTCAAAACCCGGCAAACCTTTGGCATGCTAGGCTAGGTCATATTTCCTCAAGGAGGATGAACAAGCTAGTGGGAGAGGGCATGTTTGATATGTCTGATATTAATTCTCTACCTACTTGTGAATCCTGCCTAAAAGGAAAAATGACTAAATCTCCTTTTAAGGGGAAACCTGAGCGTAGTCAGAATCTGTTGGATTTGATCCATACAGATGTTTGTGGTCCATTTAGAGTAGGGACTCAACATGGCCACACCTACTTCATTACCTTTACTGATGAATATTCAAGGTATGGGTATTTATATTTAATGAAATATAAGTCTGAAGCATTTGAAAAGTTCAAAGAATTCAAGGCTGAAGTAGAAAACAAGCTAGGTAAAAGTATTAAAGCACTTCGATCGGATCGAGGTGGAGAATACTTTAGTACCGATTTTTTGGACTATCTGAAAGAGAATGGGATTCTCTCTCAGTGGACTCCTATGACACCACAGCTTAATGGTGTATCGGAGCGTCGTAATCGAACTTTGTTGGACATGGTTCGATCTATGATGAGCTTCACTGAGCTTCCACCTTCGTTTTGGGGCTATGCGCTTGAAACGGCGGTATTGTTGTTGAACAACGTCCACACTAAAGCAGTGGACAAAACACCATACGAGTTATGGAATGGCAAAGCTCCTAAGTATTCGTACTTGAGGATTTGGGGATGTCCTGCTTACGTGAAGCGGACAGTGGGAGATAAGTTGGATAGTCGATCCAGCTTATGTTATTTTGTAGGGTATCCGAAGAATTCAATCGGATATTATTTCTATTATCCTGCTGAAACAAAGGTGTTTGTTTCTAGGAATGCCACCTTCTTGGAGAAGGAGTTCTTATTGGATAAGAAAGGCGAGATGATGGAACTCGAAGAAGTTCGAGAAGAACCCGAAATACAAAATAACGATCCTACACCTCAGGAACCATTGCTGGACACGCCTGCACCTAGAAGATCCGAAAGGACTTCTAGACCTCCAGTTCGATATGGTCTTCTTCTTGAAGGGGATCAAGATGAACCCGACATTGGATGTGATCCAAGAAACTTCAAGGAAGCAATTTCTGATGCGGATTCGAATTTATGGCTTGAAGCTATGCAGTCAGAATTGGATTCGATGCATACAAACCAAGTTTGGTCTTTAGTAGATCCTCCCGATGGAATTGTTCCAATAGGGTGTAAATGGATCTACAAAAGAAAGCTTGGGCCTGATGGTAAGGTATTGACCTACAAGGCGCGATTGGTGGCGAAAGGTTATACTCAAAGGCAAGGAGTTGACTATGATGAAACCTTTTCACCAGTTGCTATGTTCAAGTCCATAAGAATCCTTATTGCCATAGCTGCATGGTATGACTATGAGATATGGCAAATGGATGTGAAGACTGCTTTTCTTAATGGAGACATTAAGGAAGAAATCTATATGAAGCAGCCTGAGGGGTACACATCCATGGGAAGCGAGCATAAGGTATGCAAGCTTCAGAGATCAATTTATGGTCTAAAACAAGCATCAAGAAGTTGGAACCAGAAATTTGATGAAACAATAAAAGATTTTGGTTTCATCAAGAACCCGGAGGAACCTTGCGTGTACAAGAAAGTAGTTAAGGATGCGGTGACATTCTTAGTACTTTATGTTGATGACATCCTACTCATTGGGAATGATGTAGGGATGTTGCAGTCAACAAAGATATGTTTATCAGGTAGATTTTCGATGAAGGATTTGGGAGAGGCATCCTACATTCTTGGGATACAGATCTATAGAGATAGGTCTAAGAGAATGATAGGACTCACTCAATCAACCTACATCGATACCATATTGAAACGGTTTTCAATGGATGGGTCCAAAAGAGGACATCTACCCATGTGTCATGGAGTTTCTCTATCCAAGTCTATGTGTCCCAAGACTGATGCAGAGATAGAGAATATGACACATGTACCATATGCGTCAGCTATAGGTAGTATCATGTATGGGATGATATCTACCAGACCGGATGTAGCATTTGCTCTGAGTGTCACGAGCAGATATCAGTCTAATCCTGGTCAAATGCATTGGAAAGCCGTGAAGGACATTCTTAAGTACTTACGAAGGACTAAGAATATGTTCATGGTTTATGGAGGACGAGAACTCAAATTGGAAGGCTATACCGACTCTAGCTTCCAAAGTGATGTGGATGACTCGAAGTCAACCTCTGGATTTGTGTTCATGCTCAATGGCGGTGCTGTCTCTTGGAAGAGTTCCAAGCAGGACACCACAGCGGATTCCACCACTGAGGCTGAATACATTGCAGCATCAGCTGCTGCTAAAGAGGCCGTTTGGATGAGGAAGTTCGTCCAAGAGTTGGGCGTCATTCCTGAATTTGTTGGTCCAGTCCCGGTGTACTGTGACAACACGGGTGCCGTTGCTCAAGCAAAGGAACCAAGGTCTCATCAAAGATCCAAACACGTACTGAGGAAATACCACATAATCCGGGAGATTGTGGAAAGAGGAGACATCATTGTCGAACGAGTGGCCTCTGCAGACAATATCGCTGATCCGCTTACTAAGCCCTAGCCAGGACCATTGTTTGACAAACATCGCGAAGCAATGGGTCTACGTAGTATGACTAGTTGGCTATAGGGCAAGTGGGAGATTGTAAGAGTAGGTGCCCAGTGAGCCAACTATGTGGCTATGGGCTTTGATGACTCTTTGTATAAACAATATTTTGTTTAATATTATTTACACTTTTATTAATGGCAATGACTTTATATTACTTCATATTGTTATATTGTGATATACTATTGTTGTTTTGATAAAGACCTTGAATATACTATAGTGTATGTAAGATGTGGTAGAACATGGGGATGTCTATCATGAAATACATCTTATAGTCACTGTATATTCTAAAACCGTTCCTAGTCGATTGAGCCGTCCGATAATAAGGATAAGGATCGCTCGAGTTTGAGACTAGCATTTGCGATGCGGAGTACCACGTTTCATTGGTAGGGAACATGGAGATGTTCGAAGCATGCAAATGGATATTCATAGGATGAATAATCGAACTACCCTATCCGGACTTTCCAAGTGGTTATCACTTATCGAGTGGATAAAGTCCGCGATTTTGGTTGTACACCATTAGTCCTTACGACTTGAAACATCATGGAGACTCTATATGCTAGTGCTGTGCTTTGACTCGTTTACCGACTCTATGGGGGTCATCAGGTGTCGAGATTGGGTACAGTTACGACACATATAGGAGTCAATGCATTGTTGTCAAGGATTCACCACATACTTGCGAGTGTGGATATCCTATGCGATCTGAGGAGATATTAGTGTGACAAATCTCTGGCCAGAGTACTTGATGTGATTTAAGAAATGGTTTCTTAGTAGCACATGCGATGTCACTAATTTGATCTTCAAGATGTATTGCATAGTTATCGAATCTTGAGCGACTCTCGATATACCAATGGTTGTTGATTCGATCGGGATATTTGGATGAAGGGACCGTACTGTACGCTAACCAAAATCTACTGGTTCTTGTAGGCACTATCAGTGATACCTAGGGAATCATGGGGCGATGTTGCTAGGCGCTTTACCTTGATTCGTTGGGCAAGTCGGAAAGTGTTGTTCCGAGTCACAAGGAGTTGTGAGCCCACGGCTAGCTGTATCCCTGAACCATTGAGGGTCACACAGTGTAATGGAGTTTTTAATCCCCGTTGAGATAGTTAAATTTAAAGAGTTAAATTTAATGAACTAAGGAGTTGGACTTCTTAAATAAGAGTAAGGGAGTAGGATTTCCTAAAATGACATAGGGATGGACATTTTTGGAAACCACTGAATTCGGATTCAGGAAAATTTATTTTGACTTTAAAATGTGCAGAAATGGTTTCTGTGCACATTGGTGAAATCGGTTCATCAATCGGAGTCACGATGAATTTAATATTAATTTCTGAACGTGCGGGCTTTGCTTGTCGGGCCCTAGCTTATGACTAATGGGCCCTAAGGTGTTAGTGGCCTGCATTATAAATAAGTTATTGCAGTACAGAAATTACAGACAACAGGTCATTATTTTTTAGAGCAAAAATTTCGAACCCTAGCCCCTCTCTCATAAAGTTTCGGCCGAACACTCCCACTCTGTCAGAGAAAATTTCGGTCTGTGATTTTGAATCGCAGTCAGGAATAACGAATCAGATTCGTTTAATCTCTTCGCAGAAAACTTCTGATAGATTTTCTAGTGCAATCTATCAGAGGGATTTAAACCCCATTCGTGGACCTGATTGAAGGAGTTCATCAGTTCCTGGGAGATACAAGAAGCGCAGAGAAATCTGTGTGGTGTCCATTAATCTCGATTCGAGATTGAAGGTAAAATTTAATTAATTGTTATTTGAATTTTACACACACAATAATTTAATCGTTGAATGGTTGATACCCACACCATGGAATTGTTTCATGATAAAAATTTTTAAACTTCCGCTGCACCGGGTATCAATCGTGATTGATCTGACCACCAGTTTTTTCCAACACACCCTTGCGGGTAAGCTGCGTCAACGGTCGAGCTAGCTGAGAAAAGTTCAGAATGAAGCGTCGATAATATCCTGCTAGACCCATAAAACTATGGATCTCAGCAACTATCATTGGACGCGACTAATTTAGCATAGCCTCAATCTTGCTCGGATCAACAGAAATCCCCTTCCTGGATATGATATGGCCAAGAAAGACCACTCGATTCATCCAAAACTCACACTTGCTCAGTTTGGCGTACAACTGCTCGTCCCGAAGAGTTTGCAGTACCACTCGCAAGTGAGAAACATGCTCTTCCACATTACGCGAATACACCAAGATGTCATCAATGAAAACCACGACAAACTTATCTAAATACTCCCTAAAGACACGGTTCATCAGGTCCATAAATATAGCCGGTGCATTAGTCAATCCAAATGGCATCACTAAAAACTCATAATGCCCATAGCGAGTACGGAATGCAGTCTTGGCTACGTCCTGATCTCGGACTCTCAACTGATGATATCCAGATCTCAAGTCAATCTTGGAGTAAAACGAAGTACCCTGCAGCTGATCAAACTAGTCATCAATGCGAGGCAACGGATACTTGTTCTTCACAGTAACTCGATTCATCTGCCGATAGTCAATGAACAACCGCATAGACCCGTCCTTATTCTTTACAAAGAGAACAGGAGCTCCCCAAGGAGATACACTAGGACAAATGTATCCCTTGTCCAACAGATCTTGTAACTGACTCTTCAACTCACACATCTCTGACGGAGCCAGACGATACGGTGCTCGAGAAATAGGCAAAGTACCCGGCATCAACTCTATGCCAAACTCGGCTTCCCTAGCAGGAGGAAAACCCGGAATCTCATCTGAAAATACATCTGGGAATTCATCCACAACAGGAATGCTTTCTATCCCAATACTCTCAGCGGACAAATCAACTGCATAGATAAGGTAACCTTCCCCGCCAGACTCTAGAGCTCGACAGGCTCTCAAAGCTGATATCAAAGGCATCGGGGGTCGCGCTCCCTCATCATAGAAAAACCAGCTATCACTCCCATCCGTATGAAAGCGTACTAATCTCTGATAGCAGTCCATTGAAGCTCGATAGGTAGTCAGCATGTATATCCCCAGAATACAATTGAAATCGTCCATCGCAAGGACCATGAGATTCGCTACCAAAATATTCCCTTCGAACTCTAAAGGGCAACCCATCACTAGACGCTTGGCCAAAGCAGATTGACCCGTCGGAGTAGAAACAGAAACTATTACATCTAGTGCAATGCATGGTAACTTATGTCTCTTAACAAAACGTGCAGAAATGAAAGAATAAGATGCACCGGTGTCAATAAGTACGATAGCAGGTATACCATAAAGTAAAAATGTACCTGCGATGACCTTCTCATTCTCCTCCACGTCCTGATCACGCCTCAAGGCAAACACCTGACCAGAAGCCCGCGGCCTCAAATAAGAACTCCCAGCAGACTGTCCATGCGACCTCTGCTGAACGGTGTCCTGAGAACCTGATTTTGAACCAAAACCGCCTCCCCCAGATAGTGGACAATCCCTCCGGATATGACCAACCTCTCCACATCGGAAACAAGCTCCAGAAGCTATACGGCACTTGTCTGACGGATGGTTCTTCTCGCAATGGTCGCACTTGTCCTTCTTCTCAAAGCGAACAATACCTCCAGAACCAGAGGAAAAAGTAGATCCAGAATTCTTGAATGATTGGGCATGGGGACCCAAAGAACTAGCAGGCCTCGAGTGAGAGAAATACCTGTTCCGCCGAATGATGTCCTCTGCCTGGTGACAACGGCTCACCAAAACCTCGTAGGACATGTCATCGCCGACCGCCACACGCTCGTGGATCTCAGGGTTAAGGCCTTGAAGAAACAGATTATACTTCATCCCAGAGCTGTCAGCAATCTCGGGGCAATAGGATAGCAGATCAAAGAACTTCTGCTGATACTCGTCAATAGACATGGCTCCCTATCGCAGACTCAGTAGCTCGTCTGCCTTCGACTGACGGAGTGCAGGAGGAAAATACAGCTTCTGAAAAGCTGTGCGGAACTCGGCCCAGGTGGCCACTCCTCTCGCCGTAACAAAGGGGCAGAAGTAAACCTCCACCACCTACGAGCTCGCCCATCCAGAAGATAGCCAAGGGTCTCCATCTTCTGCTCCTCGGTGCAGTGGAAAGTCTGAAAAGTCGTCTCCATGCGGTCTGACCAGTTCTCCGCATCCTCCAGAGACTCACCTCCAACCAAGGGCTTCGGTGCCATCTGTAAGAATCGGCGAACACTAAAACGTTCTTCATCACGACAACGATGATGACGGTCCCAACGACGCTCACGATCGTCATCTCTCCAGCGTCCACCTCCACTACCATGGCTACTCTGGTCATCGTAGTTCGCCATCTACAAAAGTACCTCATGGTTACCTTATGCAGAATCTAAATCCCAAGAATATTATGCATGCTCTGATACCATAAATGTAGTGACCCTTACCCGGATCACCTAATAAACAGAACTTAGACATGTAATTAACTTAATTAAACAGAAATCAGAATTCAACTGCGGAAACCATAACATTTATACAATCCCAAGAAAAGGAATCTGTAAATATCCAAAAATATACAACCAAATCGAATAGCTGTATAAACCCAAAACAACAGAATAAAAACCTAAACGAAGCTCCAGCTGGTCAACCATTGCCTAGCCCCTCTTGGATCCACCCGCCTCATCCAAACGTAAACCTGCCCCATGGAATTGGGTGTCCAGAAACACAGAGTATGAGACGTGAGCATAAAACGCTCAGCACGAGAGTATAAGTATACATGCATGCAAAGTGAACTCCCTATAAACTCGAGGTCAAGGATCAGAGAACAAAGACAGACCGGGCTCTGGTAAGTAGCACGTTGTGCCGTCGCTTCAGAAGGTGGCTTCCATACCAAAATACCAGTGGATATGCCGGACCCAAATCGATGAAAGTCTAACCACTAATAGGATAGGGTAAAACCCTACTATAGACATCTCGAACGAGATAGCTCAATATGCAAATGAATGCAGCATAAATCAATTACATATAAATCATGCAGTCACATAATACATGCATACTCAGTCAGGATATCTCAAACAGTACTTTCATACCTCAAATACTAGGCAAGTGCTATCAGTCCTAGGTCCACGCCTATAATACGCGCTACACTGTCAAATTATACTACTATCATTATAGCGCTCTAAAAGCCTTAACTAAGATAAAGCATACTCCTAAATATTTTTAGGAAGCAAAAGCTATACCTTCGTCCGTCGTTAGCCCTTTGCTGTCGATTGCCTAAAAACTAGGCCACAGATCCGCTACGATTCCTGGATCGCTATGCCACTTTCGGATTCCCAACGGAACGCCTAGAATTCCCTAGATCTGAGTTAGAAGGCTAAGGAATCAAGAAAGAAGAGAGGAATTGGTGCACTCAAATGTGAGCTCGGCACCCCCTATTTATAGACAGAGTTCGGGCCCTCCGAGCTGACTTCGGAGCCTCCGAACACGTTCGGATCGCCCGAACTGGACTTTGGATCATCCGAACCCAATATTACGTCATTGCTTACGTCAGCATAATGACGTCATCCATGACGACTGTCGGCAGCACGTTCGGAGCGTCCGAACCACTCTTCGGATCGTCCGAACCCTGACTTCGGACCGTCCGAACTCACCAACGGAGCCTTCGAACCCGACTTAAGTAAATAAGATTAGTTCCTTAATCTCTTCATTTGGTTACGGGCCACTACACTATCTTATCTGGAGAATATGGATGTGACAGTAGATGAAGAAGATCAAGCCATTTTCTTGTTAAATTCCTTGTCAAAGGCTTATGACCAATTGAGGGATACTCTGAAATATGGGAGAGAAACTCTTACACTTGAAGAAGTCATTGGAGCGGCCTACTCGAAGGAATTAGATTTGAGGGCAACTGGGAAACAACTCAAGACAGCTGGAGAAGGATTAAATATCAGGGGAAGATCAGTTGAAAGGAAGGATTATGGAATGAGAGGCAAAAGTCAATCTAGATCTAAGTTCAGGCCTAAGAAAACTTGTTGGTTCTGCAAGAAAGAAGGCCAATTCAGGAGAGACTGTCCTCAAAGAAAGAATGGTCCCAGACATGACTCAAATCAAGTAAATGAAGCAGCAAATGTGCTTGAGTATTTTGAGGAAGCTGAGGTCCTAACCATATCCACAAATGATCCAAAGGAGGAATGGATTTTGGATTTCGGCTGTACATATCACATGTCTCCAAGAAGGGATTGGTTCTTTGATTTTAGAGAAGTAAATATAGGGCAAGTTCTGATGGGAAATAATCAGTCATGTAATGTACATGGAATAGGCTCTGTAAAGTTAAGAATGGAGGATAGATCAGTGAAAATCATCACTGAAGTCAGATTTATTCCTGATCTTAAAAGGAACTTAATTTCCTTAGGTGCTCTGGATCAAAAGGGCTTCACCTACAAGGCACAAAATGGAGTTCTAAAGGTTATTAAAGGTTCCTTAGTAGTAATGAAAGGAATTCTAGAGCAAGGCTTGTATGTTCTGCGGGCAAACACCATGATAGCTGAAACAAATATAGTGGTGGCTAATAAGGATCAAACTGAGCTTTGGCATAAGAGGCTCGATCATATGAGCCTCAAAGGATTGCAGGAGCTTAGAAAACAAGGTCTGCTCGATCCAAAGCAGATCAACAATCTTGTGTTCTGTGTAAATTGCATACTAAGCAAGGCTCATAGACTGAAATTCAGCACTGGAACTCACAAAACAAAATCAACTCTTGATTATATACATTCTGATTTGTGGGGCTCTCCAAAGGTACCATTCTCACTTTCAAAAGCTCAATATTTTATCACTTTGATTGATGACTATTCTAGAAAAGTGTGGATTTATTTTTTGAAAACAAAGGATGAAGCTTTTGATAAATTTGTTGAATGGAAGACCTTAATTGAGAATCAAACAGGAAATAAAATCAAGAGATTAAGGACTGATAATGGGCTGGAGTTCTGTAATCATGAATTTGATAATTTTTGCAAGAAATTTGGCATTGCAAGGCATAGAACATGCACATACACACCACAACAAAACGGTGTAGCAGAACGTATGAATCGAACAATTATGAATAAAGTTAGATGCATGCTAAGTGAAAGTGGGTTGTCTAGCAAGTTTTGGGCTGAAGCTGCTTCAACAGCTTGTTATCTGATTAACAGATCCCCATCTTCTGCCATAGATTTTTTAGTCCCTGAGTTTAAATGGTCTAAACTAAAACCAGATTATAATCACTTGAAAGTTTTTGGATGTATAGCATATGTTCATGTTAATCAAGGCAAGTTAAATCCTAGAGCAATGAAAGGTGTCTTTATAGGATATCCAGTTGGTGTTAAAGGTTACAAAGTATGGTTGTTGGATGATCTTAAATGCATAATTAGCAGGGTTGTAATCTTTAATGAAAATGAATCCTATTTCTCTAACATGAAAAAATCAGCCACAGCCAGCTCTAAACAAGCTGAGCAGGATTTAAGATTTCAGGTGGAGTCTCAAGATCTGGACATATTTTCTGATTCAGAAAACACAATGAATCAAGATCAAGGTGGAGAAACTCATGCAAAACCTGAGAAGCAAGATGATGAAATTACTGGACATGAACAAACAGAACCTAACTCTAGGACATATGAAGTGCAAAATGAGGAAGGACAATACAATGATATTCAGAGAGATCTGCAACTAAGTGATTATATACTTGCTAGAGACAGAGTGAGAAGAGAAATAAGACCGCCTCCAAGGTTTGCAAGTTCCGATTTTACAGCTTTTGCATTGAATGTAGCTGATATTATTGAGCTTGAAGAGCCAACAAATTATAATGAAGCTGTAAAAAGTAAGAATTGGCCTGATTGGAAGAGAGCCATGGAAGAGGAACTTGAATCATTGAGAAAAAATAGCACTTGGATTTTGATTGACAAACCGAAAGGAACAAAAGTCATTGGGTGTAAGTGGGTGTTTAAAAGGAAGCAAGGTATTCCAAGAGTTGAAGCAGCTAGGTTCAAAGCCAGATTAGTGGCAAAAGGCTTTTCTCAAGTTGAAGGTATTGACTATCATGAAGTCTTCTCTCCGGTTGTGAAATATACTTCAATTAGGATCATACTAGCTATCAATGTTGTTCACGACATGGAACTAGAACAACTAGATGTCAAAACAGCTTTTCTACATGGAAATTTAGAGGAAAGGATCTTAATGTCACAACCTGGAGGTTTTGTTAAAAAGGAAGAAGCTGGAAAAGTCTGTTTGCTACAAAAGTCTTTTTATGGACTTAAACAATCCCCAAGACAATGGTACCGAAGATTTGATGAGTTTATGCTTCGAAGAGGCTTCCAAAGATCAAAATTTGATAGCTGTGTATACTGTCAAAATCTTCCAAATGGCTTATACATATATCTACTTATTTATGTAGATGACATGCTTATTGCATGCAAAGATCAAAAGAAAATACAGAAGCTAAAATATGTTATCAACTCTGAGTTTGACATGAAAGACCTTGGACCAGCAAAACGAATTCTGGGAATGGATATTCAAAGGAACGGGAAGTTGAGAACCTTGACAATTTCTCAAGAAGGATATATAAGGAAGGTGGTTGATATATTCGGAATGAAGGATGCTAAAGGAGTTAGTACTCCTATGGGAGCTCATTTCAAACTGAAATCTGTAAGGATGGAATAAGCATCAGCTGAATCTATAAAGATGAAGACAGTACCTTATTCAAATGCAGTTGGTAGCATGATGTATTCCATGGTTTTGTCCAGACCTGACATTGCTTATGCATTAGGACTGATTAGTAGATTCATGAGCAATCCGAGCACAGAGCATTGGCAAGCTGTAAAATGGTTGCTTAGGTATTTGAAGGAGACAGTAAAACTAAATTTAGTTTACTCTGCATCAGATTCACTAACTTGTGAGGTAGCTGGATATTGTGATTCGGATTATGCCGCAAACTTAGATAAGAGAAGGTCTTTGTCTGGATATATTTTCACAGTTGGAGAAAATGTTGTAAGCTGGAAATCTTGTCTACAACATGTAGTAGCTTTGTCAACAACGAAAGCTGAGTACATCTCTCTCACAGAAGCTGTAAAAGAAGCTCTTTGGTTAAAGGGATTTCTCACTGAGCTAGGATATGATCAGAGGTTTTGAGAATGCTCAATATATTGGAATGAATGCTAAACATTGTAATATTGGGGTTACTCATATTGAATCGGTGGATTGTAAGAGATTGAGCCAAATAGGTGGAGATTTGTGAAGACTAATTTTGACTCAATATCAGGATCAATGGCCAAGATTAAATGGGTCTACTTAATCTGATTCAACGGTTGAGATTGATGAAAGAAGGTTAGCCTTCAGTTTAAATCGTTAACACGAGAGTTAGTTAGACTAACTGATTAATCTTTGATTCTCATCTTCGACTTTGTGGTTGCTGGTGGAATAGCACTTTTCTCTGTAACAGAGCTCGAGATTACCAACTCTCAGAAGATCGAAGCTGCTCCTATATTCTTCTATGTTCATTAGAGAGTTTAGTGAATCTTAAGTCTTGTACGATCGTTTTTCTGTAAGATTGAGAGTGTTGTATCTTCAATTACAATCATTTAGTGGATTCATATTGGGTACACCCCAAGAACCTTGGATGTAAGATATTCATATCCGAACCAAGTAAAATCGTGTGTCAAGTGTGTTCTTATTATTTCTGGCGTGTTTGTCTTTGATTGAATTGTTTTCTTCTCTCTCGCGTGTTGTTCTTGGATTAAATCTCAACAATTATGTTTTTGTAGAAGTGATTAAATTTATAGATTATAAAAAAGTTTAGAAAAATCAAAAGTTGATAGTGTTTGGAAACAAATGTGAAAATCTAAAAATCAAAGTTAGGTAGTGTTTGATAAATAAGTTATTAGAGTGATTTTAACATTGACATTTTTATTAGAATCACTTTTGGAGAATCATAATCATCGTATGACTAGCTTTTGAATTTCAATTAACTTAAACATGAACTAACATATAATTTGAGTTTAAAAAACACACAAAAGTGATTTTTTTAAATCAAAATCTAACAATCATTTTTTTAGTGATGACAAACACTCCCTTATATTTGATTATATTCATTTATAAATATTATTTTTATGTAAAAAATAATTTCTTTTTAGGGTACATACAAGTCAATATTTGAAATGTCTCACAAAAAACCTAATCCTATTATATTCCGTATTTTTCAAATAATGCCACGATAGATAGACTTTTGAATCTTAAATATTGGAGATGCTTTCATATAATATAAGAAAAAGGGGGACACGTTTCATCATATCGAAAAATAATAGAATAGGGTATTTGATTCGTTGAATGATTGAGGCTTCCACGGAATGCATTTATTCTATTACTTTAATCATGCTTCGTCGATTATTCTCAAATATATATATGGTTCGATTTATGTATTTCAAAATTATTCGATATTAACATTTAAAATTTAATTACAGCACTGGTCGTTCTAAGGGCAATTGGGCCAAATATACTTATTTACACGCCAATTTTCTGAAAGTACATTTCCTTTCCCATTCCAGTTTTATTTTACTCTCCTGATCACATATAGAAATGTATGTGTTTTCACATATTTTTATATATATATATATATATATATATATATAAATTATTGTTCTTCTGCGATGTTTGTTTATTGTTTTCAAATTAATACTTTTTACATATTTTTTATCACCCGGGATTAAAATTTTAAATATAAATAAAAATATGAATTGAATTGTATACTATAGATAAATATACGATGGAATTTAAAATATAGATAAAAATGAGATCGGAGAATTAAAAAATTCAAGAATATTAATTTAATTTTATTATAGATTTAATCAAACTAATAAAAAATTTGTTATTAGAATTTAGGAAGAATATATTTTAAATTAAATAGTATGATGAAAGAATTAATGTTTGTGATGTTCACTCCTTGTTAAAAGATGTTTTGTCTTAAAAAAAAAAAGATGTTTGTCAGCGTTGTTTGAATTTCGAAGTAGACGTGGACGGTGTAATAAATACAGTAGAAATCGAAACTTGCCGACAGATTTGAGTATTTGAACGAAATACTGCACCAAATTAAAATTTCAGCGTCGAATTGCAATAATTGTCTCTGTTTAGTTATTTGGTAGAACGATCGAACCATGACGCTTGAGATACTGTACGATTTAAAAGATTTGAGTTGCACAATTACCACCAACTATAGCTTTTGATAAAGCGGTAAGCGTTCGGTCCTACAATTGGTATCAGAGTCAAGATCATAGGTTCTATTCTCATTGATTTCAAGTAGTGCAATTATTGGGTGGGAGATTGTTGGATGCAATAATTGTCTCTGCTTGGTAGAGCGATCGAGCAATGACGTTTGGGCTACTGTGCGATTTAAAAGATTTGAATTGCACTATTACCATCAACTATATCTTTTGATAAAGCGGCAAACACTCGATCCTACATTCAGACGTCACATAAATTAATTTTATGATACGGATCTTTTGCTTGATGCGATCTATAAAAATATTATTATTTTTATATCAAAAAATATTATTTTACTTATAAATATTAATTGGGTTGAAGCATATTTTATATATCGATGACACATTCTCACCACAAGAGACCTATATCTAAATAAAATAAGGGAAGTGTATTTTCGGATAATATATTTCTTTTAAGTAAAATAACAAGGGATATCGCCAAAATAATAAGGTTACGTTTGAATATGTATTTATAAAACATTTTTATAAAAATATTTTTAAAAACTTTTTATAAAATATTTTAAAATTTATTTTAAAAATAAATATATGTTTGGACAAATATTCTATATAAACATTTTAACATTTTAAAATTAATGTTTTTCATATTTACCTTCCATAGTTTCATTTTTAAAATATCTAAATATATTGATTTATTATCATTATATTGTGCATTTTTTTCATCCTATAAATAACACAATCGATACCTTAATATAATTAAACATATTATGATTGAATTTTTATTTTTAGTAAATCAAATACATAAATAAATGACAACGGCATGTGGATCAACAACTCTCAGCACATCTCAAGATACAATGTATTTGGACAAATCAATCAGGATCATGTATGTGCGCTGCAAGTGTGTATAGATTCATAAATGAACCGAACGTATGACCCATACCAAATTTCAACCGGAATGAAATTGGCCAAAACATTTTAAAAACGGTAAGTAAAACTGGACGTGATTTTTGGCTATCTTCTCGCCCAACTCAAAAAATAAAAATAAAAAATAACTCAATTCGTTCTTACATGATTTTTGCGGAAGATTTGTAACCATGTTTTAAGCGAGCCGAATAAAATGCACTTTATAAAATTCACACTCAATACTAGTATACTACAAATAACACAAGTCACATTTCTATTCTCAAAAAAAAAAAAAAAAAAAAACAGCTGCATTTCAACCATTCAAATGCAAAGGACACCCTATCCATTATATTATAACTTTCTTTTTTAAAACAACTATTATATTATAATTAGTAGTATAATAACATGGTAAGATAATAATATATAAAAATTATATTTATCGATGAAAATAAATATATATAACACTCCACAACATTTATATTTTATACAAAGGCCAGGATTTCACGATTCTACATATTTATTCAGAAATCAATTAATATGAATATTCAACACCAGGTTGGAAACGAAACATAGTTTTCGACACGGCTGTACATTATATTTTGTCGCCAATCAGACATATAATGTGATGTGCAGAAGCTTTGTCTGATCACCTGATTGCTCCAAGTAAATTGGCACCATCAAGTTTTGCACCTTCCAAATCCTGTCAAGAACATATCAGCAACATAAAATATTGATCTTCCCATTCTTCGAATTTAAAATGAACGACTTACTGCATCGCGAAGATTTACGTCCCGTAAATAAGCTCTTTGAAGATTTGCACCTCTCAAATTCGCATTAGTCAACTTTGCGCCCTGCGATACAAACACACCAAACGCCGCCATGGTTTAGCTGAATACAATGGGCATCCTTTCAACGAAAACTAGGCAATTTTTCAGAGCAAAGAACCACTTTTGATTGTTTCCAGAATCAATGCAATCGATTTAACATGAGAAATTTGAACAACGCGAAAGAAAGTTATTGCCAAGTGAAAAATTCCTTGGCATACTTGAGATAACAAGAATTGTTGAGCACACAATACAACAATGAGGTTAGGTCACTAGGAGCACATTTTTTCCATATGATTTTCTGATGGTACTGGGAAATAAATTACACGAAGCAAATACAGTATTTTTACCTTCAGATTTGCTCCTTCAAGATTGGTTCCTTCTAAGTTGGCATTGGTTAGATCAGCAGTCTGAAATAGTTAAAAAAATGGCTTTCTTCAATAAAATTATGGCAAAATAAATCTAAATTCAGTATTTCAAAGGAATTGTGATAGTACCTGTAGATGTGCAGAACGTAAATCTGCTCCGCAAAGGCTACTGTTTATCAAGCAAGCATCTATGATATGAAAAATGATAATTCATTACGTAATTATAACCTCCAAAACTTGCACCATACTTAAAACCATTAAAAACCTTCAAACAAACAGGGGCACATATGTACAAAGTATACTCTTTCTTGAAATTCGTACTGGAGAGGCCCAGTCATGAAGAACTGTGAATATATTTTTCATCGACACGCACATTTGAAGTGCAGGGAGATTTACCTTGTAGATTTGCACTCTGGAGGTTGGCCCCAGCTAAAAGAGCCCCATGAAGATTAGCACCCGTAAATTCACATCTTTCCTAGGCAAGTTAAATCGATTAGAGACAACAAAGAAGAATATTTATGAACATGACCCAAATAACAATTCCAGCAGGAATCACATATTCTCATCCCAGAAATTCATGTACCGAAAGCATTATGTCGGAATCAACTCCTAACAAAAAGTAATAATAAAGGAACACCCAGAAAGGATAAAACTCCTTAAATTGATTATCTTACTCTCGCAATGTTGCGTTGTGAAATATGGAAGCCTCAGCATCCACGTCCTGCCACAAAATTAAAACATTCTAGTATTATGAATATAACATCTGTCTTCATATGAGAAGGTTCCAAGAAGAAAAAAAGTCCAGATCTACGGTGCTAGCCATTAGAAAAGAAAACCAAGTACGATGCACACTGTAGAAACTAGTGGACTAAACTTCATAATGTTCAAAAGAACCAAACTTTATCCTATATTGGTTAAGAAACAACAAATATGCATAAAATTCCACAAGCATATGTCAACAAATATTTTATGACCAAGATAAAAAATAAAACAAAATCAAATCACGAGCTGTAAGCCTGCAAGAGATTACATAATTTCATTATTTTAGATAATTCTGCAGCCTTCAATCCAGCACACTTCATCTTTTTACACGAGGGAGGGGACAAGAATGTGAGAAATTTATAGCATACATATGTAATTTATAAATCATAAAATAACTATTACCCACAAAAGGCCTAACATTTCTTTTGAGAATCTATTGTATGCAGTTTAAAACACAACTTTCCAAGAGATTAAAACATATTACATACATGTCACAGGAGATGTGGCAGCACCAATCATCCATGAAGCAGAATCATTTACATTTTCCTCTCAAAAGAGATTATAATACACACCTTGAACTTCGCAGAATGAAGATTGGCTCGTGAGAAGAAGACATTCTTTAGACATGCATAACTGAAGTCCACAGAAGATAGGTCCTGCATTTTTAACAAAATTTGCAAGAAGCTGATCAGAGTAGAGGATAAGTTGAATAGAAGCAGGAAAAAAACCTAAGAAATTCATGGCCATAAATCTTCTACAGTTGCGTAAAGAAGCATGATCAACTACACTGATAGTCAAATCTCAACTATCTTATAGCAAACAACAAGGTTCACAGATACAAGCCACAAAACAAGTGCTTTTAAGCAAAAAAAATTGATGTGGTTCTTACTAAGTTTATAATAAACTACAATGGAAATGATGGATCATCTTATCAGACATAATGATGTGAGAGCAAATTCACATTATAAGCTAAACGGAACAAATGACTTACATTGAATACCTACCAATCACCTGTTTCATAATCCATGAAAGAACATCAACTCAATTACCAGAAAATGTGGCCATGGTAACCACCAAAGCTAATCTTGTAATAATTTACAAGTGTTATATTTTCCTTTTCTCAGTTGTGTGTTTTCTCTAACTTTGGGGCATTATAAATCACAACATCAAAACTCAGTTAAAGATTTCAATCCAGTGGAAACATGCGTCAGAGTCGATTAGTTAGATAAGTAGTACCAGTTTTGACAGATCAAGTCCAGAGAGATTGACTCCTCGAAATCTGACTTTCTTAGACTGAATGCATTTAATAATATCAATGCGTGTCAGTTCAGTACCCATCTCCTCATCCACCTTCCTCTTGATCAACGATGTTTTAATTCCATCAATTAAGCCCTGGAAAGTACACGGTGTTTTCAGATATGCTCATTCACAAACAGGCATAGAGGCGAAGGAAGGGTAATCACCCCTCTAACTTGAAAAATTATTCTATATATATTTTTTCAAATCCAAGTTATTTTCCCCTCCGACTTTTTGGCTATCAAGTGTAGTACAAACAGTTTTCCACTGTAGCTTATGAATTTATGATACAATTTAACAAAAGAAAAAGAAAACAATTCCATCCATGCATGGGCTGAAATTTAATAATTTTTTTTAACTATCATCGAGTTTTAAAGTAGAAGAAATATGATCATTTAATAAAAGAAAGGTTACAAACAGAACATGAAAGAAACAAGCACATTGTTGCCGGTCACATGCAAGGCCCGCCGCATAATTTATATATCTCATGATTAAATAAAGAATTAGGAACTATCTAAATCAACGTAAAATCAACAGAGAGTAAGGAATGACTCACGAGAAGCTGGAAATACTCAGCCTCTCTCAAAAGCTCAGAATATTGAGCATCTTTCAAAATGGGAACTTCCCCGTCCCTCAACCAATTCAAAATATGCCGAAAATGTTCCCCATCTCTATCAACAAAAACGTAGCCCTGTGGCAACATCAGTAGATACCATAAATTACATAAATTTCCAGAAAACCCATCAGGGTCAAAGTTCATATAATGCTGGGCTTTCACAAATGGAGAGAACAGTAAAACAACAAATACAATTTTGAATCAAAATCATGGCTTCATGTCCAGCATCTTTTATTTATCTTTCTGTCTAAGCAATGCTTCTCAATTGACAGGTTTGAGGATAACATTGAGAAACAAAATAACGCTTGGGAATGCATCTCTTGCCATTGCTATACCGTATCATTATCCTGACAGATAGTGTGGCGACCACTGAACATTGCCGCAAGCATTGAATCAGGCTCACGCTGAGTCAAGGTATCGATTGTTGTGCAAAACTTTTTGCCTCCTAAATAACAGAAACACAAGGTTCATCGTATTAATGCAGGATGAATACTTTCCAAAAACTATGTTCAGAAAAGATTCAAAAAACAAAAATCCATTGATCTCCCTCATATTCAAGACCCACTAAAATATATCATCACACTATCACAAAACTAGTTCAGAACAACTATCTCTATACACGAAACTATCAATGTATTCGAGCAGTCAAAACTCAAACGAGGCAACAGAGAGTAAAATAATTACACTTTGGCTACGAAAACAGTGCACCTGACACAGCAATATAGTTTCCACAGGTGATCAATAGGCACTGGAATTTCATCGAATTACGTTTATAATATCACACAGACCACCAACAAAAACACATTACACATACACATACTGAGAATTACCGATATTGAGGCGGACGATGCGAGAAGAAGCTTGGGAGCAGAAGGTCATCATCCAAATGTTGGGGTTTTTGAGCTGATAATTATGGATACTTCCGACTTTCTGAGAAACCTGGAATCTTGCGGTAGCGAGTCGGTATTAAACGACGTCGCACAGATGAAATGATGTTGGCAAACGAATGGGGTGAAAGAACGAAAGTTAATGGGAAATTGCATATTAGTCCTTATAAATAATATTAATTAGCATCTGCTAACCCATTTATTCTTTAATAATTAAAGTCGGAAGTCTGGTCTACAACTTTTACTTAAGTTTATAGTAAACATATCATTTTGCCATTTGGATTCTCTATATTACCAAATTTTAATTTTACTACTATAATTTTATTTTGGTAATTTTAATACTTTTAAAAGAATTATGATATTAATTCACGTTTTACACGTCAACACAACGCCAATATTGCATTAGTTTCATAGTATTAACATCAAGTCTGAAAAAAAAGATTAAAATTATCGACCAAATCAAAATAACAAATTAAACATGAAATAAAAGAGACACTTAGGAAAAAATTATAATTTTCTCTTATTTTATACCCTTTCACTCGTTTGACGTAATTTAATTTATAAACTTTATATTCTGAAATGAAATTATTTATGTTATCTGGTTAATTATGAATCTATGATTATTGATTTTTTTCTAGAAGGCTATGATTATTTATTTTGTCATACTCATTATTGAATTTTTTTTAACATTATTCATAATCAGAAGTTTTACTTGTTAGAAAAAATTAATATATAAGTAGATGTGCAAAGAAATCAATGAAAATAAATTAAATTTTGGATTCCATTAACTGATTTAATTAAAAAAATTAATCTATATTTGCATATTCGAATTACAGTTAGTAATTGATAGATGACTAAATAAAATATAATTAATAATGTATTGTCAAAAAATTAGAAGCATTCTAGAGTTAAAATTTGATCAACTCGATTCAGTACGAAAAATTGCAGAATAAATTCCGCATACAAATTAGCTATGAATATTTAGATAATAAAATAAGGAATTAGATCGTTTCTCCTTGGGTATCCGTATTTTACCAAAAAAACCCTATTAGTAACAGTTTTTTTCTCCCATGTAGCTTCTCTTGATTTTATGTTGTAAATTAATAAATAAGTTCATTAAAAAGCACATTATTATTTTTTACCCATAATTTTTTTTTTATATCGAAGAAGAAAACATAGTTTTCCATGCTTAACCTTTTGAGTAGTGTTTTAGAATGCTTCTAAGAAACACTGTCGAGCTTTTCCTTTACAAAATTCTCAAGTGTTTTAGAATGCTTATAAGACACATTATTGAGTTTTTCCTTTACAAAATTTGAATTCACAAAAATTTCAAATTTTATGAAGAAAAATATCAAAAATCTTTCCAGAAGTATTCCAAATTTTCGACCACCACTAAATATTTGGGGGGAGAACCCTCGTGCGTAAATGTTTCCCATGAAAAATCACTGAAAGCACAAAATATGTTTTTCTAAAAAATGAACTCTCGAGGGTAAAAAAATTAGATGAATCGTATAATGTTTCACAAAGGAGATAGATTTCACAGAAGAATTAAAATTCAGAAGATATACTAAATCCGGAACTGATGTAAACTATAGCAAATAAGGGATCAGTCGTCCACCTAACGGAAAGTAGCACTGCGATTTCCGGATGCCGGAAAAGCCAGCCGCCTTCTACCCTGTGGCAGAACATCTGTTTTCTCTTCACCGTTTGGTGATTCAACTGTCACAGAGCTCTTTTTCCCATCTCTTTTAGACCTATTCCTAGTATTATCTTTGCTTTCTTCGGTTCGCATCCTGCGAATGTCCCCAAATTTTACCTGCTCTCGAGCAGCTGCATAATTGAACGGTTCAAAGTCCTTGGAGGGTTGGAATTTTTCCACCATTTCTGAACTCTTAGGCTGCTCTTGTGATGCAAAGAACTTCTGGAAGCTTGAGGATAGGTCGGACAGTGACATGGGCTCATTCTTGATCATCAATCTCTGATGCAGAACCTGCTATGCCGTTTGCTGGCTGGTTCAAGTCATGGTTGGATGCAGAATTGGAGTTCCCTTTCGCGGATTCTTCCGTATCTGAATCAACACCGAGATTTATAATGTCTTCAGTGGTTGAAACAGTAGCTGGTGCTGGGACTTCTTCCATGTTAGCTGGAACTTCAGTTATCGAGGGATATTCCTGAACAGATGATTGAAATTGTTCATCTCTGCCTGAAAATATGTGGAATGGGAGACTCACTGTTGATTTTATTTGCTCCAGCTTAGTGTCTCGTTGTTCCTAAAGCCAAGTAACTAACTTTAATCTTGAGAAGAAGATGAAAGAAGCGAAGTAACCGAACATAGTGAATCAGGAACTGTCAAACTTCACAATGAAACTCACTATTTTATCAGGATTATGCTTCCGCTTTGCTGAATTGCCAAACAGTGCCCCAAAAGCTCGGCTTGGCTTCTTCAGAATCGGAGCAGTTGCTGCAGCCTAAATTAAAGCAAGTCAATTTGCCAAAGTAGACGTGTTTTTTCAGCAGTCAAGGGACAATAATGCTCTGACAGCAATTTTGTGCCAAGAATGAACTGAAACATGATCATAGACTTCTTCGAATCAATAGCAACAGGGGATTTTATTGGAGGAATGTAGGGTGGTCTGGTTAGCATGTTCTGATTAGTTAAACGTTTATACAAGAATATCATACACAGGAACCAGAAGGATATGCAACGACAAAAAACTGAAAAGTAGCTTACGGCTGGTGACATTTTCATATCTGTTGATGTAGCTTCGGGATGCCCAGATTCATGTGATGTTTCTGTAGGAACATAAGCAGCACGACCATCTGTCTCACTTCTTTCATTCCCATTTCTCTCGTAGGGGTAGTGAGCAGATTTTAGCTCGGTTTTACTGATTGTAGCATTAGAACTTTCAATGACATGAGACTTGTTCACGTATTGAACCGAAGATATTGAGGTGGCATCTTCGCTGTCATTACGTAAACAGCTATGTTTTATTTCAACTTCCTCGCTAGTTTTTATTACTTCAGGAGCTGTTGGAGGCAACAATTTCAGAATCGTCTGCAGCCAAAGAATTTTCTTCATTTACCTGCAACAATGGATCTCGTTATCAAATGAAGCTTTACATAACAAATTAATGGAAAGCAATTGGATATGGATGAGAGAGTTGAGACAGAAACCTCCAAAAGAGAACTTTAACGAGCCTATCTGACACAATACCACATATCAAGCACGTTCGAGAAAATTAACATATAAGGGAACCTCTTATCTAGTGACCACAATAAAACCAATCCACTAAAACTTTACAAGATACAAGCATATCTATATTTGAGAATGAGAGATGCTTGCATAAAAAATCTGTTCCAAGTTGACGTTGATTTCAATTTGCAGAACAAACTTGAAAGCAACTTTTAAGTTAAATAATAATCAAAAAATGTTTTCTTGTAGTGTTTATGCTGTTCAATATGGTAGATTGTTATTCCTCATGCTCACAAATTTTATCATGTCCTCCAGACTCAACATGTTGCTCGGTTCTTTCAAATTAAATGTCATAATATTTTGTGTCATGGATGCAAACAAAAGACGATAAGCGGGCACCAGTAACTCCAAAAAATAGTCTCCTCTGAGTTGATAAAACTTTATTTTTCATTGTGATAAGATACTGAAAGTAATGCTCTCTATAAAACTTTAAAATGAAAGGCACATACACAAATAATAAAACAGAGTCTATGACAAAACGTAGATAATTTTCCCCTTTCGACCAGAAATTAGCAAGTTCACAGAGACGAGTTAGCCAGCTGGGCATAGAAAACGAATGAGAAGATAGGATAATTCATAAAAAAACATACCATTTCCAATCGCCTCGCTTTAAGTTGTTCAACGGCTTCCTCAAATGCAGAAGCATTTCGGATGGCATGTTTTATTATGCTAACAACAGAACCAATATTTCGTTCAATATACGGGTGCTTGGATCTCAAGACATGACGTAATTTGCTGGCAGTGACAGGCATCTGTTTAGCTTTTCTCAACAAGCATAAAGGAAGAATGAATAGGGTGAGGAGGCAGAGAAAACGGTATGGAACAAAGAAAACCTAGAAACACTGGATGCAGTTAAATTTGGAAAAACTAGTAAGTACCAAGTTCGAGAAGATTCCTATTTGGTAAAACATATCCAGTGCTCTCATCTTCAGCACGAGCAACAACATCCCTCCATTCATAGAGTCCCTAAATGTCGTTCAAGAGTTACTCAAAAAATATAGATTGCAAGTGTATGCAGGGCCCAGGGGTATAACCAGAAACTTTTAATCCGTTTAGGCGAAAAAATATACTACAAAATATACATGTAAAATGGAGAAAGAAACAATTTTAATATGTGTCCTTAACAATTTAAATCATAAAGTTCGAATCCATCCTAAAAAGTTCAAATTCAAGTAATGAATAATTTTCTAAAATATTTAAATCAGGAATTTTAGAATAATTCTTAGAATAACAGTTAAAATATGATATATTTTTATTACGTTGATATATGATATTTTTAGACACAAACATAGTGTCCATATAGTGTTTAATTAGATGTAACACACTTTTTTAACGTATTCAAACCACAGCACAAGCTTGAAACTCTCGACAAAAGTTCCAATCAAACCTGCTGGGCAACAGCCCAGTTTTGCCTTCGTATATGTCTGCCTCTGTAGTATGCGAAAATGACAAAAAAAAATGCAGGAAAAGAGATTGAAAACGCTAGAATCATAGAAAATGTTTGCTTATTGAAATTGTCAATAGCTTGCATAGTGACTGAAGCACTCTAAACGAATGGGTAATAACTAACCAAACGCAAAAAACACCACCAAAAACACAGATCACGTGAAAACTGTATACAGGGAAAGACAGGAATGAGTAAATTAAAAATGTATGCAGAAAAAAGACAGGCATGGATAAATTTACTTACAGAAACAACAGCTAGCTGCCTAGTGTTGAGCTCAGCATCCTGTAACCTGCATCATCATATTTTTAACCAAAAAATCAGAAAAGCAGACGAGTAGAAACGAACACAGGCCAAGAATGCAATATGTTTGCTCTATGGACAACAAGGTCCATGATTAAAGATTGCCACAAACTGACAAATGGAGCAATACCCATAAATGTGAAGGTACGAGTCATCAGTCAGAAGCTCCTTTTCATAGAGTTGACTGCATATATCATAACTCCGTTTATAGACCTGCCAAAACACCACATAATCGTCAGTTGCAACAAATGTTTAGTTATGCATTAAATTCTATAGCCCATTTATTTGGTAAGCATACCTTCCGCAGGTATACAAGTAAAAGAACAAAGTTAATTTTTTTATTTTTATTAAACAATATCTTAACATTATAACCAATACATACATACATGCATATATACGTACATACATATATATACGTATGTATATTAAAGAATTGAAAAATAGCGTTATTATATTATAATATAAAAATGATAGAAATTTTTTTTTTAGTACTTTTACATGTATATAGTTTTGTTACCCTGCACACTATCGTCAGCTAAGCTGGCACCAACTTGCAGCGTTTGTTTTTTTCTTCTGAAAAATTTTAAGATGTTCAGGTGAACATCTTTGAACAATTAAATTCTTGAATTTGATTCATTTATTTTAAAATAAATGTAAATGATGTTATGTTCGAAAAGATTGAGCTCGGGTCAGCCAGGATCACCTTCCGTAGCTAATTTCAAGTATGTAGTAAAAAAATGGAAATTGAGCCAATATTGCTCCCCAACACACAGGAAACTTGAATATTAGGACACTTGCATTATATGCCACCACTAATCACATTAAACTCTCAAGCTGATTGGATGTTTAGTTGATAGGATATCCTTAACAGCAGAGAGGAGTTATGGTGAATCTAAGGGGAAGAGAGTCAGACTTTAAATTAAACATGTCACAATAAAACAGTGTAAATATCCAAATAACACGGCTGTTCCCTGCTGAGGTTAACAACTCTTCATTTTGGTACAGACTGGACTATTTTCTCCAGTCTGATCAAACCAATCCTCGCACTTCTGACTATCATTTTACGAAAGAACTTCAATGTTTTATTTCAAAAGTTTTCTCTGGTCAGCATTTAAAAATTACAGTTTTGAAATCAGGAAGAATTTTGGATCTGTATTTTAGAAATTCACCTGTAATTAGGAAGCATTTTAAAGTTTCACCTTTTAGTGTTCTAGAATCAAAGAACCAATTTCTGATTCAATACTTGAATCCAAATTCCAACGAAGAATGAATTTAAAGTGCTTGCCTCAGTTAGAGGAGGATCAGAATTTTCAGATTCAGCAGTTGACATTAGCAACTTTTGCCTCAGCACATCATATATGTACAGCAAATAATGTGTGTCTTCTCTGGCATATCTGTGAAACAGAAATCATACACTGACATGAAGATGACCGCACAGTGACAACAAGAACCTTATAATCTTAGCAGATGAAATTATAAATTCTCTCATCTAAAGTCTTGTGATTCATGGTTGTCTAACTTTAATGCTTCATGTTACTACACAAACAATTCACATCCTTCGCCATCACCTCCAATTATCTCATCTACTAAACTTGATTCACCAGCTAACTACCCAGGATTAAGAAAAATAACATATGCATCTGTACATAAAGGTGTACTTATGAGCAAACAGGAAGTGTCACTGTAAAAGCCTCAATACTAAATCATCTAATCATACAAGTGTCAATTCAGCACTCTCATGTTCATTTAAAGCAGTGGGTACTGGTCGTGTAACTCAAATTTCTGAGATAGGAGACAACCATAATTTCAGTCCTCCACATGCATAATTAAGACCACCTATCAAGTACATGAGCAAAACAATGTCCCTATATTGCATTAAATAACAGAGAGAATACTATGAACAGAAAGTCCGTAAGAGGAGGCTTCTTACGTACAAATTCACATGCTACATGATAATGATAACTGCAGAAAAAATATAACAGAACACGAGTTTAAGAAGAAACCTACGCAATCATCTCCTGGGGAAGTGGGCGTAATCTCCAATCTGCATTTTGGTATCTGCAGAAAGTAGCTGGTTAAACCAGTAATCCGCTTCTAACTATACTCTTTCCTTCTATTCTTCCATTTCTTTATAACTTTTCCTAGGAGTCCCACTATGTATAGTGGTCAGTTCTTCCTATCTATATATATAGAAATTTTCAGCTGCCCAATGATGCCCAACTCGTCCTCGACCACTAAAACCCGGTACCGTATTTTAGTTATGCGAAAAATAATTAAAAAAAAAACCACTGGACGAGGTGGGGAAATATTGTTAAGCAGCTGAAAAGTCCTCTATATATAATAATAATAATAATAATAATAATAATAATAATCATTATTATTATTTCAACATGGGGTGGGGGTTTAGCCGTTTCGGTCACTCCCACAATGGAGAAAGGATTACACCACTCCAACTACAAGGACTGTAGCTTGTAGTTGGTGCTTTTACATAAGAGGTGGCGACATCGCGTCAGTTAAATTATATGGATCACCATATTACTGGATATTTTATTGCAGGGAAAGATCATACTCTTTGTTTGCTGCAACTCCACAAAAATGATTCAGCAGGTACTCAAGGCTGTTACGTTCCATTTTCAATACTCTCGAGGCCTGTCAACAAAGAACAAACATACTCAATCCCAAAACTAGTTAAAGAAATATGGTAACTTCATCCATTGTGTTTAAATGCATGATTAACAAAGCATCTATTTTAAATGATATATTTTTCCAATTTTATACATTTTTGCAATGATACCAAGACCAAGTGCAGAGAAAATGGAGAAAATTCATGTACAGAAACACGCCCAAAATGCCAATGTGAGTACATATAGAAAACTTCAAATTGTTCAATCCAGCAAAATGAATTGTCATGGGCCACGGTGTTAAGAAATAGGACATGTAGAAGCTACGACATAATTTGGGATTCAGGCGTGTTTAAATGATTAGCAAAGCAAAAAATTCATTTATGCAACATTATCTAAAGAAATGCATTTAATTCGAAGACCTGTCCTGTGTCAAACATATTGCAGACATATATGCTGAAGTCCCGTTGAAGCCATAGAATGTCACGATCTGCTCCATGCATTACCTAATCAACCCAAGAATTACACCGATTTAGAGAAGCCGACGTGAAAACAATTATCCACAACAATCAGAAAAGTCACCTTTCTCTTAGTTGGGTCTTTGAATAGAGGTCTGAGATATGGTCCAATGTGAACCCGGAGTTTCAGTGTGTCGATCACAAAATCCTCAGTTCTTGTGGAAATTTGCATCAAACACGTCAAGCCTTGAAAAGACCTGTAATGGTTATGCTCCAAATCAACCTACAAGATAGTAGCACAGTAAAAAAACAAAAACACAAAAAACTCAGAAATAATCTTATGAAACTCAAGTATCAAACTCTCCAAGTGAAAATAGAAGAGTATACACTTTTTTTTGGGTTCCACTGGATATCTCATAATTTGTATCAACCAACGTAATAATGCCTACACAAGCCTTTTAGAAATTTATAGCAACTATCACCAGATTAAGAAAATACATACCATGGTATGTTTTTACACGACTGAAAGGGGAAAAAAGTAAAAAAACTGACGATGACCTAAGCTGCTTTAATATTAGAAAATTATTTTTCATAAACTAAGTTTAAATATTCTGATAGAACCAAGTTAATATCCAAAACATGGACTATTTATTTTTTGAGGTTTTTGAAGAACCTGTCTCACTCACAAGGCAAATAAAAGAGCTTGAGCTCAAACCACAAACCACAAACCCCTTGCTATGAGTTACACCATGCTTATTACAGGAGAAGTGAAAAACATATTAACAAATAACAATGCATATATATATGCAGGCAGAGAATATGGAGAGCTCTAGAAAATGTCAATAGCTAGATGTCGATAGATGTAGTTCAAGTGATGTGTTCAGTTCTGAAATGAGTAGTGACACATTAGGCAGGTGTCTGAAGGAAACTGAAGTCCCTCTTACAATAAAAATCACATGATCATAGGAAAATCCATCAACAAAGATTTCTTCTAACTAGCTCTCATCTGAAGCTCTTGAAAATTCTACTTAATATAAGATAAGTTGATATACACTAATTTGGGACCTACCACCATGAATAAAAAAGTGATAGATAAACATTACGAAACTAAAATACTTCATACATCATGACTTTAAGAACATGAAGCATGGACATCTGAGCAAGTGCTGTCTCATGCATTTGAGAACATAGCAGACGGTCCAATAAGAACAAAAATTGTCCAGTTCAAACCTTTCAAGCCTAGATGTTTCTCCTTTTGGAGCATGTCTGTAACTCAAAGGTGAGACATATTCATGATAGTGCTTGAAACATATTAAAACATTTGGGGAAGCTCTGGCATTTAATGAGTTTAGCAGGAGAAGTGATTCCATACATCGGTGAAAACAACTTTAACACAAAAATCGGAAAGCAGCTCTCAATAGGTAAGTGGTAACCATGAAGAAAGGCAACATAGAATATCAACAACAACAAAGCCTCTATACCCTGTACTATCATATGAACCAATAATTGACGTAGATACAGTCAAATCAATATATCAATGAACAGATACATATATATATATATATGTATATAGTGTGTGTGTGTGTCTCATCAATAAACAGGACATAATTTACCGCAAACTCCTCCACGTTAGACAATTTTAAAGCCAGCCGTCTCAACTCATTCACATCTTCAACAAGTTTGAATGGGGTAAGTTCTATTGGAGGAGGTTTAATAGGCTCCACAGTGCTGTCATTTTTATCAACGAAGTCAAGGACAGAGAGCTTTTCCTGTTAATGTATGAGAAAATAAGTTAGCAGTTAGCACCATTAAATATTTTCATATTTTAGCTTATTAGATGTACAATTAATAACATAATGAGCCATGAGAAACATCTAATCAAACAATCACCGAGAAGCTAAAGTCAATATGTGCATTTGGTGATCATTTCGTACCCAAGTGTGAGCAGAGAGATAGAGATATGTTGTGGACATAATGATTTCAGAGGCTCATTTTCTCTGCCGAAACTTTTTTAAGAACATACAATATATTCAGAAAAGCATTCCTGGTCCCTTCAAACATTGTCATAAGCTAAACACATTCAATCTTAGACAAACTCTTTAACTTTAATTAAACAAAATGAGGGTTGTCACTTTGGCAAGGCAGAATAATATGATGGGGAACTGTTTGAAATGAAACTGCAAAGAAAAAAGGCAAAAGCAAACAAGAACTTACAATAGTCAACAGATAAAGAATCTGGATAATCCAATCCAATATTTCTTGTAAGCACATAAACACAACAATCATCACCAAGACACCTAACTCTACGGCAATGCAAGAACATAAGCATAACCCAGACAAGTAAGAACACCGCAAGAAACAAACAAAACAACAGACAAATACGAACAGAAGAAAGAAGAACAAATGAAAACCAGTATCTAACCAAGTAGTGTACGAAGGTAGACCCATCTTCACTCCTATCCAACCAGACGTGCTCGAACGGCTGATTCAGATTATTTACAATGATTTTGTACTCGTCTTGCGGCCTGGGTATCGTGGGTATGTGAAATGGAATCTTAGGCTTCACCTTTTCTGCTACCTTCACTTCTTGACGCTTCACTCTGAATTCTTCCACATTGGCATCCAAACTCGAAAACATTTTCTTATTCTTCTTCCCATAAACCATCTGAAACCCACTTTCGGAATCATCATCAACAGCATTAACTTTCATCTTCCAGACACCACTCTCCTCTTCCTTCTTCCGCATCATCTTGAACTCATCCACTGACACATCAAACATTTCAAAAACATCATCATTCACATTTTCAAGCCAGTCGTTCGCCACATCGTCGTCCAATTCCGTCTTTTCATCAGGCGGGAACATAACCGCCTTTCCTAACAAATCTTCCGATGCCCCAATTTTCATCAAAAGATTTTTCGATTTCTCGCTGATTTCTCTAACAGGGTTCTTGAATTCCGGAAAATTATTATAAAAATAAAAAATCCTTCTGCGAGGGTAAGATTCTCGATGAGCCGGAAAGCTTTCCGATTGACGTCCGCAAGGAACCCCTCGTTGCCAGATTCCGCAGAGTCTCGGTTCTTCCTGGAGTTGGTTCGTCAGTTTGATCAATATCCATGATTTGTTTCTTTTATCCCCTCGAAACAACACACACTGAAATGGGAAGTTACAGAGAGGGACTAGGGTTTATGGGGTTTTTATCGTAACGCCCATTTTCAGTTCAGAGGTTTCAGGTACATAACAGAATGCAGACTGTACAACGCATGCATTTCTTGTTTTTTTTTTTTAATCATTTCTTCAACGGCGTGACAAGTGTACGGTCCCGATGGTGTCTCTGAATATTTGTAGAAAAAATCATAAAAAAATCCACGCAATTATATAATTAGTTTTAAGTTATGCTTTTAATTAACTAATTAAGCATGTTATTATGATTAAACATACGAAACAAAATCAAGATCACAACAAAGCTTATAATTAATTATTTTTCAAAAGGGAACAAATATTTCAGGCCCCAAAGCTAATTAAGATTTATATGAAAAATCAAAAAGGCAAATTGTTAATTTTGATTCGTATATATATTGATATGTGATATTTTTGGTCTAGCATATTTTGGTGAATCAATTATAGTCTTGTAACTTATATCCTAAACAATAAATTTAAATTAGTTCTTCTTTTTAAACTCGTGTAATTAATTGACTAATTTCATTATTATTTTTTGATAATTGTATTGTCAAGCATGCGTGTATGTTACAAAAGGTTTTTTTTAAAAACCATGAAGTTTAGCATAATATTAGTTATTTAATTACATAATTTAGACGAAGACTAAATCTGATTAATTGAAAAGGTAATTACAAGACTATAATTAATTCAATAAAAGACACCGAAATTAAAAAAAAAATTATTAAACACCAATATATATGACTAAAGTTGATATTTTCCAACATCAAATGTTAAGAACAAGATTGAAGCCAAATCAAGATTAAAGTCATGAATTTTAATTATCAGAATATATTAATTGATTTATAATACATAAAATCATTTTAATTGTTTCTTTATTATATAAAAAGGAACAAAAAAAATTAATGTAAAATCAATAAGAGACCATGATTCATTATCTGTTCAATGCTGATCTCAGATAAATAAAAAGAGATGTTCTTTAGAGAAGATCTCACGAATATTTATTTGTTTAATCTGTTTATACCGGTTAACTTTCCATATATATAAAGTTATACATAAAATTTTTTAGCATAAAAAAAATACTTCTTAATAGATCTAAACAATTAAAAGATATATCTCACAAAATTAACACGTGAAACGATTTCATAAGAATTTTTGTGAAATAAAAATATATAACTACAGAGTACATACTACGTAAGATTAATGTATGATATTAATTTACATGTACTTTTTCATGTCTCAATTTTCTCCATGGGTGAAATTGAGATCAATTCTCCATAATTTTGTTATTGAAATTTCTTTATAAGTCTCCACATGCGAGCATTGAAACTGGGAAATAGGGGGAATATTGTACTGTACATGGGGCCGTACATAATTTTGGTATATTTGATTGACATGGTCCATGTTTAAAATGGCATTAGGCTTAGATAAAAGCTGATAAAGTTCCATCCTTTATTCTTTATTGTTTTTGTTTCGAACACGAGAATTTTATTATATGTTTAAAATAGGCTGAAATATATTGAGGGCTGGGTGTGCCATAAAGTTTAGATAATTTACATTTATGATATATGAGTTATTTATATATGTTGAAAATATATTTCTCTCGTTCTATGAATAAAAGACATGATGTGTTTTCAACTGCCATAATAAAATCATGCTATTTCATTAGAGTTTAGAGAAAATAATCGAAGAAAGAGCTTTAGTATTAGATATATAATAATAATTGACATTATGCCCAAAAACACCAATTTTCATCCATCGAATTCATACCCTACAATCCCACAATGTACAACTAGCTAGTCAACTTCTCGATAATTCAATCATGAATTTCTATAATGGAGTAGGAAAAAACCCTACAAGAAATGAGGGGGAGGAATTGAGTGAGCAATACAAAAATAAAAAATAAAAAAAAATGAAGATTATGATGTCAAATTCTATAACATAATTGATATCAAGCATCTTATATTAGCCATCACATAATTCACATTTAAATATGTGTTGTTTTAACAATATTTTCTCTGAACAAGGAGTAGAAAACAATGAGGGAACCGATAAAAGGGATAATAGTAAATTTCATTTTCAAAAAATGTAATTAAATCATCATCTGTTATTTATGTCTCGCTTCTAATTATCTCAAATCCCTATAACTATTTTATGTGCTTTTTATATTTGTTGGATCAAGTCATCAAACACTCTCTAATCACCGAAAATTGTAAAAGTTATTTTAGTTTTTGTGAATAAAATGTAAATAATGATTTAGAATTCCACAGAAGGAAAAAAGTGCAAAAGTGCCAAAGGCAAAATGACCAAGCAAATCAAGGCCACAATATGCCAAGGCAACCATATTTAAAGCCACCAAACCAAAAGCCATAAGCCCCAAATGCTTGTGAACACACTGAAAGCGAAAAGCTCCCTGTCCAAGACAAACGACCAGTTTATGTTTCCCAGTTTTTTCTTGGAAAAATATATTCAGTTTATATTAAAGAAAATTTACAAGAAGAATACAAATCTTGAAATCTAACAAATTTCTCTTCATGTCCAAATCCCACCATGTAAAATAAGAAGATGTTGTGCATGGAGCTGATAATGAATGAATGCGTCCCCTACCCTTGAGAGAAGAATTAAAGGGTCAATGAATCTTTCTTTTCTTTACTTTCTTTTATGAATTTTGCTTTTCCTTTTGTTGTTCAGTGCAAACCCAAACATTGAGACTCCATTGAAGCTTCAAAAGTATTAATTAAATATCATTATGAGCAAATGTCGGGGTATAAAATTTGGGAGAAAGACAAACATACCAAAGACATATAATGCAGATTTTTTTTTTTTTTGCTTAATGGTGGTTGAAATGTAGTTTACTTCAGATATTTGTCACTTCAATTGTCTTGATCTCTTGCTTGGTTAGAAGCCTCCAAACTTATAATATGAGAGAACTTGGAAGATTTTTTGCTTTGAAAATGAAAGAAAAATGGGGCATTGGGATATTTGTTCAAGTCTTGTGAAAGCACCCCCCCCCACAAACTTATTGTTGAAGTTTATGGTTGCTTCCCATTGAAGGGGGTGTCAGTAGGTTTGGATTATGGTGAGATATCACCTGATTTTTTGAAGCTATCTTGTTGGTGGGGTTATTTTTGTTGGTTGCTTCATTTGTGGGTAGTAAATTAGTAATCCACTGATTGTCCACCCCTGTGGGAACAAAGGAATTTCTAAATTTTGAATTTATTTTTAATTTTTCCAAGACGTGTACATTTATCCAGAAATCTGATCCAAGACAAATTGGTTTCTGTGGCCAAGAAAGGTTATCAGTCCTGAATCCATCCCCCACAATGAAGGAAATCATGAGAAACTTGTAAATATTTTTGGTGTCATAGCATTATCCTGTACAGCATTTGCCCCTAATTTCTCATGTTTAAGAATTCATATTGCTTGTTCGCCTTCATGACAAAAGCAGAGCAATTCAGGACTGAGAATCTTCAAAACTTTTAGAGTGGAAACGCAGTCGAATTCGACTGTTGATGGCGGCGTAAATTCCAGAATGGAGAAACTTTAGTCCAAAATGCCCTTCCCAGTTCTGTTTCTCCTGATGATTTTCAGATCACATACACGGGAGCAGCTTGAATCATCCCAAATCCGAGCCCTTCTGTAAAGTTTCGACAACATTTCCTTGGTTTCCTCCCACCCTTTTTTGTGAGAAAAGCTGGAATAAAAGGCCACAGATTTCTGTAACAGTGAACCATCGTTCGAATCTGTACATTGTTTGTATATGAAAGAGAACATAACTCAGTCTGCATATCGTGGAGAGAAACAGGGGCTCCTCGATTACCTGGAGAGAATTATCTTCTAATCGAATTCTTTTGTTAGCACACTTGCTAGGATTCAGGCTTGAAAGTCCTAAGATTGGTTTCCTCTTGGCTTATGGGGACCATTTCCCGGTGAATTCACTAATTTATCGTCCTTGGAATTACTGAATCTTAACTTCAAAATTTCTTCCAAGGCAGCATATTCCCCAAGTGTATCATCAATCGACACGGCTTCAAAGTTTAAATTACTCGATAGCAATAACCTCACTGGTCGGATGCCAGATGGGATAGGTTCGCTTTCATCTTTGGTTGGTTTTGAGAGGCGTGGAGGAGCAATTCTTTAAATGGAACTTTGCCAACATTCATTGGGGAACTTGGGGGACCTCAGAGTTTCTTGCATTGTCAAATAACAAATTTTTCTAGGTGAAGTACCGGATCTTAGTTGGGTTGACAAATCTTCAGGGGCTTGACTTGGGAAAACAATGCTGTCGGGCCTCGATTTCCTGACGGTTTTGCAAACAATATCGAGAGCATTGTGCTGAGGGACAACAAGTTCACTTTTGGGATTCCCAGAGAAAGTCCGATCTTATTATCAGCTCAAGATCTTGATCATTTCCCTCCAACAGGATTCGTCGGACCATTTTCCAGTGATCTTTGCTATCTCTGCCACATCTCACCTATCTTGATTATAGACACTAGAACAAGTTCAAACAGGCATGCTTGTTTGAAAAACCTACCTTGCAGTGACGAACTTAGTTTTGTGAACTTTACAGCTAATCTGTTTACCTGAAAAAAAAAAAACTGGAAAATTGCCCAGATGCTTTTCTTGTCAGGATCAAGAAAAAGGGTTTGTGTTTGTACGCCGAATAAAAAATATTTTTTTGGTTTGTCAACAGGAGAACAAACTCAGAACCCGAAGTTCTTTATGTAAGAATGAGGGCTTTAGCTGTTGGATATTTTAGCCTCATCACCGAAAGAGAAAAGCAAGCTTCCAAAGTTATTCTTGCTTTAGGGCATATCTGGATGGAGTTATTCGGGGCAGCCATTTTAGTCAGGATGCTACCTTTCTTGTCCGCAAGAAATGTTTCTTGGCCAAAGAGCGAAAAGGTAAAAATCTCCTCCTAGACCTTAAATCAGAAAATGTATCAGCTGTATACCTGCCTCAAAGTTGCTCAAAGATGCAAGTGAGATTTCTCTCCCTTTGTACATTCTTTTTTAGGTGGAAAGTTTTAATTGAATTTAATGAATTTTTATATGTTTTATTCCTCATAGGATACATAACTCAAGCCAATGAAAGTAGGAGCGGCTTGGCCTCCCTTCCTACCGGACGTTTTCACTGGACAGAGCTT
Organism: Henckelia pumila; assembly: GCF_033568475.1. Taxonomy (NCBI): domain Eukaryota; kingdom Viridiplantae; phylum Streptophyta; class Magnoliopsida; order Lamiales; family Gesneriaceae; genus Henckelia; species Henckelia pumila. The sequence continues at coordinate 141,200,991 of NC_133122.1, forward strand.
GAGGAGGGAACTAAAAATTTTGATACATCGACATTTTCCATGGGAGAAGGATCTCACGGTCAGGTACTTGCTGGCTGCTGCTTTTGGTTTCCGAATAAAATCAACGTTTATGCAAAGCATACATAAACCAAATCTAAAAAATTCTCCAGGAGAGTTGGTTTTAAAAAATGTGCAATGAAAGAAATTAACATCTTTTTCAATTTCAAAATCCTTAAAATAATGCTTGGGCATCATTGGTGATGAGCTGCCTCTACATGGACTCAGATGTACAGAGGTCGACTAAGGGATGGCTCCAATGTGGCAATTCGATGCCTGAAATTGAAGAAAAGCCACAGCATGCTGTACTTAATGCATCATATTGAAATGATCTCAAAGTTAAGACATCACCATCTGGTTAGTGCTCTTGGGCACTGCTTTGAGTATTACTTGGATGATTCAACGGTGAGCAGGGTTAATTCTTGTCATTTGAATATTGTGGCCCAACGGGACTCTAAAGAAGCTGGGATATCAGGTTGTAAACTAAAAGACGTAATTCTTGTGAGATTCATTTGTGTTTTTATGTTAAAAACTGCCACAGCTCATTGTCATTTCTGGCAGACGAGCGAGTTAGCCGAAAAGCTTACATTGGGTATCAACGAATAGCGGCTGCTACAGGGGTAGCAAAGGGCATCCAAGTTCCCCTTCACACAGGGAATTATGCCTGGTGTCCTTTTCCAATAATCTGAAAATAACAGGATGTTTTAACTCTGGATCAGAAACCTAGCTGCAAAAATCAGCAGCTACAACCTGCCATTGCTAGCAGAAAACACGGAAAAAGTATAAATACAATAGTTTTCCAAATTTGTTGTCTTCACTATCATCTGTTTGCAGAACCTGACCAGTCTCCTAAGAATTGCTTCGATTTCACAGGATCGTCTCCAAAATTTCCTTGGTATCCAAAGGAGGCCAATGAATGCAAGGTTTGTTATTATGATTCATGAGTACATGTGGATGTAATAAACATTCAACAAAAAGTTATTAAGAAAATGCTTCTTCAGGAAAACAGTCTCTTCCCGTCTTCAATATATTACTATTGCCTATTATTAATTGATTCTCAGGGCAAAGCATCAAAACAAGTTGGATATTTATGGACATTTGGAGTGATGCTACTAGGAAATCATCTCAGGGAAGCCCCATAATATTCCAGAAATGAAGTGGGTAGTTTCTAAAAAGATCAGGTACTCACTGAACTTAACTACATTTTTTCAGTTTTCATCCCAAAGCACCCAAATGATGCACAACAATTCATTTATTAATTACTGATACTTTTTTTTAACGTTAAGCAGTTTCCAAGCCAGCCATAGTAGCGGATGATACATCAAGACACAGCATCGGTTGATCCAAGAGATTAGAAACTTATGCATCGGGTGAATCCATTGAAAAACAATGATGGAGCCTATGCTGTAGATGTTTGATAAAAAGGATCCAGCTGATAGACCTTCCATCGGAAGATGTACTTATGGAAATTTGCCTAATTTGCTTCTCAGGTTCAGGATGAATGCATGGAGGGGTGATTCCCAAAGCACGTGAGAGCTTCTCCAACTTCGCCTCTGAAATCTGCACGATATTAAAGCGCAGCATCATAATAATAGATGTAGCAGGTGCTTCCTTCTGTTTCAGTTAAAAGCCTTGACCAACCAGAATTGTAATCTCTACTTTCTGTGCCAGATTTTTTTTATTTATAGAGGTTATAAACTGGTATGCCAAGTTATGGTGGTATCATTTTTACTTTTTCATGTTAGTGCATATGTTGATTGACAAAAAGATATGATTTTGTTGAATCTCTCTTTTCGTAGAGATTGGCACATTCCCCATAAGAAAACACATCAACAACAAAAATTTCATGGTCATAACTCGTAATGCATCAAAAAAATTATTAGCGAGATGTTGACGTACGGGCTGGATGATGTTCCCTAGTTCCATCTTCTAAGACTAAATTCTTGCAGTTCTCTTTGTTTGGTATTTCCAAAGAGCATTTTCATCTGGAAACACGTGCTTAGGATCAACATCGATGCATCTCACTCTTGCATTATGGTGGAAATCTTGTCACGTTTGATCGTGTCTCCTTGGCTTCCAAAGAGAATCAGGAAATGAAGAGCTCTTTCTTTTAGGTCTAATGAAGTTAGGCATGCAAACAGTCAAAGAAAGTTAAACTTACTTACAAATGTATTATTTGAAACACAACAAAAGATTATGTCTGTGTCCGATTTGTAGATGTTCAAGTGTGTTTCTGATGGAAGGAATCCAGTTACAAGATGAAGAAGTGTCACAAAAATACATCGTTGACCATTTGGCTCAAGACTAGAACTTCTTCCATAACTAAATGAAAGCTCTTCATTCTCCTGAAATTTTCTCTAGAAGCAAAGAAGCAAACGCGAGACAACAGGAGACCCCGAAACTGCCGCACAATCACCGGTTCAAGATTTCCACCGTCGCACGAGGTAGTGATTTAATGAAACGTGGCAACCATTCCCGATTCTTGTTGTCATCAATGTTGATCCTAATGCTTACATTCCCAGATGGAAGAATGCTCCCTTGACAACCAACAGAGCCGGGGTCAAGCATCCATTCGATGCAAGGTCCATCATATTTCTGCTGCGTTTCGTTGTCTAGATTCTTTGGTTAGAGATAAGTTCACCTTCAAGTTGAAGAAACACTAAAATCGAACTATCCTTCTAAACATCGGCCTATAAAATTAAGTAAAAAATATTAAAATTACCTGCAAATTCACACACAAATTTTCCCTCTCAGGATTCAACTCAGCCAGCACGCAATCCCCAACCTTTTCGAATCATCTTCAATTCACAATCTTCAATTCACGGAAATCCCTCCCTGAGTCGCCCTGTTTCCCACATGCCCAAGGTCACACATACAACTTGGCCACACACCATGCATGGACAGATTATCACAAATCCCACCCTATACCCTCACATTCCGCAGTCAATTCCACCCCTCGACCCGGGAAAAGAAACGGGTCGGGGACGGTGTCCTGCCCCTGACACATCTGCGATTCATTGTCGGAGCCCCCCACGGCTGACCTTGTAAGTCGGGCTTCAATCTGGAGAACCTGGCGTTGTGGGTGTAGAGGAAGTAAGGGTATGGTTGCGAATTCGCGCCCACAATGGGGTTGAGGAAAAGGGATTGGAAAATTCTCGAAGGTTCTGGAAGCATCCGAGGTTCTCCCTCGCCGTCACACTAGCTTCGCGATTTTGGTACAAGGGAATTACCAGGTGGTAAAAGAAATTGAAGCTAGTTTCGTTAGGGAGTAAGGTACGGGAGGGAACACGGCGGGCGCACACTGGAAAAAATGCTTCGCCGGAGCTGTGAGCTCTCTTGTTGCTGTGTTGTTCCTCCATGGAATGGAATTGGGCAAATCAAATCATTTTAATTAATTATATTTTTACAATTACATATTATCACTCGATAGAATTGTCACCTTGCAAACACTAAGGTGGGTTTGCAGCGCCATCCACTCCAAAAAAAAATAAAATAATAAAAACCTCTTGTAATTAATTAAAATTATCAGTTTCGTAAATTTTATATATTGATTTCACACTTATACCATTGTTTATACAAAATAATTAATATAGACAAAATTTCAACTAACTTTTCCATTTTAAAATTATATATATCACCATAAATTTATAATGTATAACTTTTTTTTTTTATATTTTCTTAAGCCTGCTTTTGAATTGATGGAGAAAATCTCAACTTAAATCAACTTAATTTATTTGGTAGAGGGAGCAAATTCCTTGTGTTTCAAATCCAAATTAACCGGGCTCTATCCCTACGCAACTTGTCCAACCTTTTGTAAAGGTTAAATTTGATATGACTCAAGGTCTATATGACTTTCTGATTTTTAAAAAAATTACAAAAACCTATATCCCGTCTCAATTATATGGACTTGTTTTTTTTACAAACCATAAAATTAAGAAACATCATTTGGAAAAAAAAATTTAGTGATTATACGTTTCCAGGACTCGGAGGTATATAATATTTAAAACAAACCAAAAAAAAAAAAAAAACATGGTCTACATAAATATATAATCGATGACGGAAGTCGTAAGATTTTAGAAATTTAAACGTCATAAAAATTTAGAAGTGGTACAATGTAAAACCGCAATATAGCTTAAAATAATCAACCAAAAAACAATGCATAATGCAATTTGAATGACCTAAAATAGGTGAACAATAGTATTTGACATCTTTTATTTCACATCAAGTTCACATATCTAAGTTTGCCTAATAAATTGAAATTGCTCTTGGATCGATGAATTTTCCTAGAAACTGAACGATTAAGACTTTTATACGACCAACATCAATAATGGTTTCACAAATCATCATCTAAAACCACAAGGAAATGGATGAAGGATCACATTTAGGTGTTAATGGAGTCTCCCAATAGACAAATCAAACAAACATGATCATTAGACTTTCACAGTTTCACTTGGCAAATTGTATAAAATCACAAGGTACCGTACGTATACACATAGATGTAGGCATATCGACAAGGATGGAACCAAGTTATATACAGCCCAAAAAACCCGATACGCGTAAAGCAAGATAAAGAAAATGGGAACAAATAAATCACAAGATGAACACGAAACTCTCGTGAGATGGTTTCTCGGGTTCATTTTGTAAGACAAATATCCTATTTAGGTCATATGTATACTTTTTGCGTCAAAAGTATTACCTTTTATTTGTAAATATGGGTAGATTGACATGTCTTGCTCACAAGAGACATACTCGAAGAGAAAACTGAATGAAATTTATGTAGCCTTGTAGTTTGAAAGAATCAAAATCATTTCCAAAAGAAATTTTAGGATATCTTCATTGCCACCCTCGAGAGGTGTGTTCTAAATTAATGTGATCTATGGTTTAACTTACTGATTCAAATACCTAGTCAGCCACAGGCCTTGCTATTCGCATGAAAAAACAACAAATTCAAAATAGAATAAGTAAAACACGGGAAAATCCAAGGTGTTCGCTTTTACACGAAAGTCACAACACATCTAATGGAGGCATCACACAAAAGAAAAGGATGGTTTGTTAATTTGGTTCAGGGCTAAATTGTCAGGTAAGTTGGTTCATACCATGGGCTATGGAGTGAGTTGCAGCTCCACTTGTGGTCTGGAGACCGAAGCCTGTGCTCAATCCACAAGTAGTTGCAACTTCGATACAGTTTATAGAACCAAACAATAAAAAAAGATGTGGTAATTCCGCAAATAAAATATAACATTTAGTTAGACCATCTAACAACTTTTGCTAGAGTATGAAATGCACTATAGTCAATAAGCCACATAAGCTAAAATCATTCCAACATTTTGAAAAACATACATTTGAGAGATGTAACTTAATATAGGAAACTAAGTCCAGCAAAAACAGATAGATCTGAACATCTGGTCTGATTTTTAAAATTCTCTGCAAATTATCCATGTCTTTCATAATAAGGCCATGGGAGATGCAGAAAACAAAGACAACGTCTTTGTGTATGCTACCATCAATCATAAATACCAGATACATATATTTGTGGACCTCACCACCTGCATTCGCTTGATCTCATATATGTCTATGTTATCAGTACAATAGTTTATCTTAAAGAGTATAGTACTGAATGTCCCTACAAAGTCTAGCAGATCTTATCTTACAGGTCTACCATAAGACACATCCTAAATTATTCCATAAACCCCAAAAGCAGATATCCCAACAAAAGTTTTCATGTTTACTTCAA